>NW_024097297.1:0-179846 GCF_016545835.1 Crotalus tigris
ACCAGAATGGAAGCAGGAGATGGAGACATCCCTGCACGCAAGTGAAGAGGGAGGAAGCTGGGCACCGTACTCAGACTGGATCCTAGAGAAAGCTATTGACCTGATGAAGAGAACTCTCAGCTCCCTAGGAGAGGAGAATACTGAACCCTACGGCCGCCCCAGTTCCTGGAGCTGCAAAGGGAGAGACACCGAGGAGGACATGGAACCTGCAACCCCAGGGACATCTACTGATCCAGGAGCTCCCACCCCCTACCGGACCACAGATGGCAATCTGGACGGAAGGCCCTACCACCCACAACAGAGGCACCGATCCATTCCCAGACGTCCACCGTTGGAAGTGAAATTCAAAGGGGAGCCAACACGCTTGGGGTTTTTTCTAACCCAAGTCCTCATCTACATGGAGGAATATGGGCAGGATATTCCCAGCGACAAAGCCCGCATCCGGATCGTGCAATCTGCCCTGGATGGACCAGCTGCGGATTGGGTAGTGAACTTGCATGACTCCAATGCCCCATAACTCAGTAACTTCAACCGTTTCATGTCCTCTTTGAGAAGACGATTTGAAGACCCCCTGGCTGATCGCAAAGCCCGTGAAAGAATAACAACGATGAGGCAGGGCAAACGCCCAGTGGCTGAGTATACACAAGAATTCCGGGCCATTGCCATCAAACTGAATTGGCCAGAAGACATCCTCCTTGGCCGTTTCAAAGACGGACTAAACTATGATCTATATGATGCTTGCCTGCCCCGAGGAGACCCACATCGACTTGAGGAATGGTACGTCTTTGCAGAGGAAGCAGAGATCGACATATTGAAGAGGCATCGCCGAGGAAAACAATGGAGCCGCCCCCCGCCTGAGCTGACACACCAACCGGTGAAATCATCGGATACAGCCAAGAAGCAAATGGGATGTTTCAAGTGCTGAAGAGAAGGGCATCGAGCTGTAGAATGCCGCTCAAGAAAGGGGGGCCCCCCCCCCCCCAAAAACAAATAAAAAAAAGGTGCCACACCCAGACAGACTCCCAATCAACAAACCCCGGAAAGTCTTCAGCTAAGCCAAAAGAAACGGCCATGAGAATGTGGAAATTTCGCAGAAAGACCCGCCACCTCTGCTCACTACAAGGGTGGAACGGAACTCCAGCCTACACCCCACACAGGGCCGTTTGGATTGCCTCAGATGACAATCTCGGAGGGCGAACCCTGTTGGATTTCTCTTATGTGTTAAGATGGGCCGATGGTCAGAATCCAATTATATTGTTCATCCACCTTTAAATTAATCAAATATAGAAACTCCCATTCTGCCTTCTCTTGGCTTCTGCCATAAGAGGAGAGAAGGGGGAGAACAAAGGGGCTTTATGCCCTCACTTCCTTCTTTACACTTCAAAAGCTGAATGCTGAATGTGTGTTTATTGTAACCTCGAAGTGTTAACATACCAAAGGAGGGAAGTTGCCTTTCATGTAGTTATCTGAAGTCTCCATCAAGACGGAAGAAAGAAGAAAGGGAGTGGAATTGTGATACTTGAAACTATCACTGGAAGGGGGGTTGATTGGGTGGGACGACTGGGGAACCCCTTAAAACCTTGAATGGGAGAGCTTGGACCCCAAGTCCTGTCTAGCATGCCTGCAACCATTTTCTCTTAATAAAGGATTCCTGTTGGAAGAATTATTCCAAGAGTTCTGTCTTCTTAAGATGCAAAGTGGGGTGGGTCCTTACAGGATCTGGCCTTCTAAAGAACAGTCGGGGTTGATCTCTTCTAAGACTGACTGGTTTGAACGCCTTGCAGTCCAAGGGACTCCCAGGAGTCTTCTCCAGCACCATAGTTCAAAGGCCTCAAGTCTTCCCAATTCAAGAAAGGGTGTAAGAGCCGTGATGGTGCAGTGGTTAAAGTGCAGTATTGCAGGCAAACTCTGCCCACTGCCAGGAGTTCAATCCTGACAGACTCAGGGTTGACTCAGTCTTCCATCCTTCCGAGGACTATAAAATGAGAACCCAGATTGTTGTGGGCAATATGCTCACATTTCTAAACCACTCAGAGAATACCATAAAGCACTGTGGAGCAATATATAACTCTAAGTGCTACTGTTAAAGGTTGCAATGATGCACAACAAATCTGTGCAAAAGCCCTCTTGCCCCACCACTGCCATCTGTTCCTTGAACAGGAGCAGTGAGTCTAAGAGGAACCCCAAATTCTGCACAAGCTTGGTCTGAATCAAGAACTAAGAATGAATCAAGAACTCCAGATCTATGGGGCCTTAAAACCAAAGCCATTTGGTCTTACTAGGGCAGGGGTAGGCAACCCAAAATACTCAAAGAGCCACTTGGACACTGGGAGCTGCAAAACCCTTTTGATATCTAAAATGAAGATAACACTGCATATATCCTTTTTTACCTTTAATGTTTGTGTGTGTGTGTATGTGTGTGTGTAAAATAAAGGTAAAAAAAAAGGATATATGCAGTGTTATCTTCATTTTAGATGTCAAAAGGGTCTCTCTCTGTCACTTTCCTCTCTCTCTCTTTCCTCTCTTTCTTTCCTCTTTCCTCTCTTTCTCTTCTTTCTCTCTTTTCTCAATCTTTTTTCTCTTTCCTCTTTTTTTCTCTTTCCTCTCCCCCTCTCTTTCTTCTTTCTCTCTCTTTCCTCTCCCTTTCTCTCTCCCTCTTTCTTCTTTCTCTCTTTCCTTTCTCTCTTTCCTCTCTTTCTCTTTCCCCTTCCTCTCTCTCTCTTTCTCTTTTCTCTTTCTCTTTCCTCTTTCTCTTTCCTCTCTTTCCTCTAACTTTCTCTCTTTCCTCTCTTTCTCTTTCCTCTCTTTTTTCCTCTCTCTTTCTCTTTCTTCTTTCTCTTTCCTTTCTCTTATTTTTCTTCTAACTTTCCTCTCTTTCCTCTCTCTTTCTCTTTTCTCAATCTTTTTTCTCTTTCCTTTTTTTTTCTTTCCTCTCCCCATCTCTCTTTCTTTCTCTCTTTCCTCTCCCTCTTTCCTCTTTTTCTCTTTCTTCTCCCTCTCTCTCTTTCTCTTTCCTCTCTTCTCTTTCTCTTTCTCTTTCCTCTCTCTCTCTTTCTCTCTTTCTCTTTCTCTCTCTCTCCTCTCTTTCTCTTTCCTCTTTCTTTCTTTCTTTCTTTCCTCTAACTTTCTCTCTCTTTCTCTTCTCTTTCTCCTTCCTCTCTCTCTCTCTCTCTCCCTCTCCTCCAGATAAAGAGAGAGAGGGAGCAAAAAGCAGACAGCACCAACGGACGGGGAGGAGGAGCAGGACAGGCGGCAGCAGCTCCCAGCCACCCCCCCACCGCATCCTCAGCTGAGCAGGCGGGGAGGGGGAGCAGGACGGGAGGCAGCAGCTCTCAGCCGCCCCCCTGCCGCATCCTCAGCCAAACGGGCGGGAAGGGGGAGCAGGATGAGAGGCAGCAGCTCCCAGCCGCCACCCCTGCTGCGTCCTCAGCTGAATGGGCAGGGAGGGGGAGGACGGGAGGCAGCAGGTTTGGTGGCGGCGGCAGCAGCTCCAGCAGCGGCCACTGCAGCATGGTAGGGGTCCCCGCCGCCTCCGGCCTGGCCCCTGCCGCTTCCCCAGCCACTTCGCTGTTGCAAGAGGAGGGTGCCAAGGCTGGGTCCATTATGGGTGGCCACGCCGGCAACAGGGAGTGTCGCCGCGGGGACGAGGGTGGGTCCCGATCGCTGGCCCCGCCGGCCTCACAGCCCAAGGTCTCCTCCTGCAGCACTGAGGGCGGCGGTGGCAGCAGCTCCCCGAAAGCGGCCGAGGAAGGAGTCACCAATGGGGCCGAGGTGGGGCCGGGCGGTGGAGAGCCCTGCGGCAGCCAGGCAAGCTTCCTGCCTGACTGCCGGCCGGCCCACCCTGGGGTGACATGTGGCCGGCTCGGCTTCCCGGGGAGCGATGCCCACACCGGCTGCTGCCCCAGCAATGACTGCCGCCTGGCCCGGCCTGGGGAAACATGTGGCCAGCTCGGCTTCCTGGGGAGCGATGCCCTCGCTGGCCGCCGCACCAACCATGACTGCCGCCCGGCTCAGGGCAACATGTGGCTGCTCGGCTGCCCAGGGAGCGGCCTGGGTATGGTCCAGGAAGCGATGCCCCAGCTGAGACTGCTGCCTGGAACAAGTAAGCCGGGGGGCGTCACCTGTCCTGCGGCCACTTCGCAGCAGTGCTCCATGGACTCCCCTCCCTCCCCCCGCCACTGACCCTCTGTCTCCGGCTCTGCTGCTGCTTGGCCAACGGTCGCAGTGGCTGGGCCTCGGAGGGGCTGCTCTCCCTGGGGCCGCGGTTTGTTGAAGGGCTGGCTCGCTCAGCGGAGGCTCGGCAGGCCGCTCCCAGAGGGGATCTTGGAGCTTCCCTGCACGGCTCCCCAGCCACATGCGCCTCAGATGGGGCCAGCCTGGGAAAGGGACTTCCTGGCCGCCCTTCTCCCAGGGGATGGGGCACCCAGGCGCAGGGCCAATCAGGAGCTCTGCGTGGGGGTAAGTCCACATGAGAGAGAGAAAGAGAGAGAGAGAGAAAGTGCCTCTCTCTCCTTGTCTCTCTCTGAAATGGCAGGGGAAGGCTCCGGAGCTGCAGGGGATGGCTCAAAGAGCCGCATGCGGCTCCGGAGCCACGGGTTGCCGACCCGTGTACTAGGGTTAGGTCCTCCTCTAGGCACCAAAAGAATATCAACAGCATCATTTGGTTGGCCACGGGTGTAACTGATTACCTCCAGCACACTGACTTAAGCTTGTCCTAGCAGATGATCTCTCCCAGTGATTTTAGCTCCAGGGAATAAAGAATGAAAATGGAGAAGGTGGGGGGGTGTTCCTTCTTCTCTACATTGTGCAAGGATGTGTTCGTTTCACTGGTCTTTCAATATCGAAAAAATGATTTTCTTGCTATTGATCGGTTTGCAGACTGGAGAAACTGACTGTATAATCCTGATTGTGTTTTTAGTTAATCAAGTGAAGCTTGTCAGGGTTATGCTCAGACAGTTTATAGTCTGACTGTTTTGGGGGGGTCTTCTGGAATGTTTTTGACCCAGATATGAAAAACTTCATGCAGAATAATCGTGTCCATGTTTACTCTAACGTAAATGTCAGTTTTCCATATGACTTATTCCAAGGCAGATATGCATGGAATTACAACAGTGCTATTTAAGCCTGAAAAGGAAGACTGAAACAGAAATCAAACACAGTTGCAACTTTTGGAGTGAGGGGGTGGGGGGGACAACACTTCAGTCCCATTGTTGAAAGGAAGGAATTATTCCAGAGCTTCTGCTGTCAAGAAATGTGATTGGGCAATTAAGAGACAGGACTTCTCCACACTCCTGGGTCCGTTTTCAAGCAGCAAAGCTGTTCTGCGGGTAGCTGTGATTATCAGTTGTGGAAAAGGTGCAGGACCTCTTGCCTTGGGACAGGGACCTTTGGACTCCAGTCGATGAACCACCCATCAGCCAGTCTGTGTGTGTGTGTGTGTGTGTGGGAATGGACAATCTGGCACACACACACAGCCAGAAAATCTATACCACCCTAAAATGTATTCATTGTGTCACAATTTGTGCTGTCTATTATTATTTTTCTTAAAACAAAGTATGAGAGCAGAGATCTACAAGCATACAGGTAGACGTGCACACTCTTCTTCTGCAGATTGTACATATTTTCTTAATATCCTTCTCTTACTCCTGCAAAGTTTTATACATCTGTGTATATTTATTATGGCTTTGCTAGTCACAAGGAAGGCCTGGATTTCTTCAGGTTGTTCCAGTTTGCTTCCTGTCCTTTTGAAATCTTGGGTGTGGTCAGCACTGGCCTTTCAACCAGAGGTTCACATCCCTTTGGAGCAGAACTTTCAGAAGAGGCAGGACGACAAGGAGCATTTGGTCCATTCCACTAGAAAGTACCAACAAGTTCACCACTGGCTGGAGATACACTTGTGTGAAGTAACAGTGTTGTGCCTGTATCAACACTGTTCAGCACAGTGACTGATAGAGTGCTACAGCATCCCGACCAGAAATTGACTAGCTTCCCCAAAGGAGAAAGAGAGAGGGCCATACCACGGGAAAACACCACTGGTGTAAAGGCGCTACAAGCTACCCCTTCCCATATCTAATGTATAAACCAGTGAAGTGAGAGGGCCTTAAAGAAAGGGAAGAGGAAGGAGGTGCACCCTGAAGGCACCAGGGCTGTCTTTTGATGCATGCCTCTGCCTCCTCCTCCCCCTCCCCCCTCCTCCTCCTTCATAGCTAGGGATCAGGGCTAGTTGACTGAAGGCCAGCTATCTCTCCTGGAGCCTTTAAGCAGAACTTCCCATGACGGGCAAATCATTTCATGACATGAAGCCACTTGGTGTAATGACCGATTTTTATTCAGGGACTGGACAGAATTGAATTTACTTCCTAAGATGAGCACTTTTCTCAGCTAAAGTTCTTTCTCAGAAATGGTTGAATGGTTAAAACAGACCATCCTCCAGCTCTCAGCAATATACTTTATGGGCATAGAGAGGGACTCCTCCCTCTGCTCTATTCAGAACTTCAGAAGTTGTGGGTGCTCTACCCCTGGAGGTTTTCAAGAAGAGACTGGACAGCCACTTACCTGAAATGATATAAGATCTCCTGCTTGTGCATGGGGTTGGTATAGAAGACCTCCAGGGTCCCTTTCAACTCTGTTATTCTGTTATTTCTAATGATATTATTTCTAATGATAATAGAGCTGGTCTGGACCAAGAGGATTACATGCATCCAACTGGAAGGGAGTGAGCATGTCTTTGGGATAGATCATAAAGGAATCATTATGTGAAGTGGCATCACAGCATGAAATCAACTGTATTTGGCATATAATAGACAAATCAGCTTACAGGGATGTGTTTGTATAAATGGAACTGTTTCTGCTTGTGGGTATTTTTATCCCATTCTCTCTATTTCTAGACAGTGGAAGCTCTGCCAATAACCGGGCTGGGAATTCTGCTTGGGGAACAGGACAGGTAGGTTTTATTACAAACAAACGATCCAAAACCCTATTTTTTAAAGCATAACAATGTGGAAGTATCTTCCCAAATTCAAACTTTGTGACCCAAACCTTTCTCTCTCTGAAATTGGCTGTGCCAGAAAAGCTCTCTGCTTCATTGAGGCATCTTGTTCTTTAGGAACCGGCTGAAGCTCTTCCGGAAGGGCCAGAATGTGAGCCCAGCCGACATGTACCGGTGGAAGCTCTCCTCCCATGAACCTTGCAGTTCCACTTGCACCACAGGTGAGCAGCCCCTGAAGGGCTTGCATGGGGAGCCCTTGGCCAATCTGCTTGGGAAGGGAAGCAGGTCAGGCTAGCCTTTCCCCATGAAGGGGGGGGCTGATTTCATCCTTCGCCTTTAGTTGCGCAGGCTTTCAAGGAGAGCAGGTGCACCATGGCAGATTCCAAGCATGGAAGCAGCCACTTCTGCGTAGAGCTTGCGACAGGACAAAGGCAGGCAAAAGTTCTTGTGGCCCTATTGCCCAAGGCGGTACACATACACAATTGCATTTTTCTATTAAAAGCCAAAGCATCCATTGTATCTATAACATTATATAGGCCAGTGGCCCAGAACATGTCTATATACTGGAAATGGATCCAACACAGCCACTTGATCTGAAATAATTCACTGTATAAGGAACAGTACTTGGGTCATGCTTAGAGGCAATATTTTCTCAAGTTGTAGCAGCTTGAGTGAGTTTTTATCAATTATCTTAAGAGATGTTAGATTTAAGAAATCATTGTCAATTTCAAAAAAGGCAGGCACAACCACACACCTCTGTATGGTAATGATTCACCTGTGAAGGTGGTTAGCAGCTTCAAGTTTCTGTTGTGCAGCTAGCATGGTCACTCAACAGGGAGATACTGATGAAGTGTGCACAGCAGTAACTGCATTTTCTGCATGAGAAAAGCACATCTTCCTTCCCCTGTCCTGACCACTTTCCATAGAGGGACGATCGAGAGCATCCTATCATATTGCATTACTGTCTGGGTTGGAAGCATCACTGCTTCAGACAGGAAGGCGGTGCAGAGAGTGGTGAGTGTCTGAAGTAAAGTCTTCATCCTGATTCATCCAAGCCGGGAATAAATAAGCAACATGGCGGCTGCTTTGGAAAGAAGATTGCAGTTTATTGAAGAGGCAGAAGGATGGTTCTTACAAGAAAGAGCAGAGGAAAGAAGAAAGGCTGAGCACATGGGTAGTAGGTTTTTATACCGCCTCTAGCCTTTTGTTTGGAATAGTTTCCTGTTCCTGTGGCATGAACTTTGAGGCTATTTCTGAGTGTTTTTCTAGGCCTTGATATCTGTGGTTTAATCCTAGTATCATATCCTGCTTCCCTGGTGATGGGGCTAATGACTCCTAGAGTTTGGGTGGGGTATGCAGATTTTCTCTTTGTCTTCTTGAGTTCTTTGGCTCCAACTTTCTGATGGTTTTACATCTGCATTTGTATAGGGCTGTCTCCTGCTTGGGGCAAAGAGATTTGAGGCCAGGATTGGTTTCTGGTTTTAAAAATCCTTTTGAGGAAAAATATATTTTTCTGCCCTTTTAATATTTCCTTCTCTGGGCTAACTTCCCTCATGACGATGGCAGAAAAGATGATTGACAATTCCCTCCCTTCTATCCAGGACATGGCATTATATGGTGATGCTTGAGCAGGGTCTGCAGGATTGTCTGGGATGCTACACATCCTCTTCACGACCTGTTTTCCTGGTTACCTTATCCTGCCTTATCTTATCTTACCTTACCTTACCTTACCTTACCTTATCTTACGTTGTTTTCAGACAGAACTGAGGTCTGTGAATAATTCTACAGATCAGAAATGGTGAATAAATTTGGTTAGAGTACAAACCCAGCCTCAGAATTGTTTTCAATGAAGAATTTCTGTTTCCTGTTCTTAAGAACCTCAAGAACAGCCCACCTGAGCCGGCTAAGACCCAGACTGTTGTCTGGGAACTACCAGATGCCTCAGGAGCAGGAAACAAGCCCCCCTCTTTCTGACTTTCCTTGCAACCACGATTTAAAGACAAACAGCCTTTAACTCAGAAGTCCCATGGAGTCTTTCAGACAAACAGCTTGTGGAAGATGTCCCTTTCTTTAATTCTACCAGCCCCCTTTTAAACCTCCAAGTTAGTGGCCATCATCATAGAATGTGGGTTAGTTAATGCTGGTCTTCTGTTCTATGCCATCCGCAGGCCCAGAGAGGACACAGCTTCTATCTATCTGCATTCGCCATGTCATGCCATAGAAGATTTAAACAACTCAGCTTTTGCCCAGGCTGGAGTCTCAAATACCCTCCCTCCCTCTTCCTCTCTTCCCTATGCTGGAGCTGTCAAGGTTCTGACTAATGAAACACTTCAAAGAACTTCCAGGCATTGTTTATCCTAAAAAGTCTTTAATTGTATAACAGAATGTCGACACAGCATGGAGGAATGCCAAGATCTGAATTTCCCTCCCCTGAGCACATATTTTGCTAGCATATTTCCTTCCCTTAATTTGCTGTTCTAAATCACATTCTCCAATCAGTTTGAAGGGCAAAGGTTCCCTTCCATTTCTGTAGCAGGGCTTCTTATCTAAAGTAATCCCCACAGACATTCTTTCTCCTCCCAGCATCATTTAAATTAACTCTAAAAATACCACACAGCTCTGCATTTTTTGTCAAAGCAAGAACATCCAATGTTTGGCAGTGTTGACAGGAGCAATGTGGACCAAAGCAGGCTGTTTGCTTCTAAGGGGCTTTGATCCTTGGCAGGTTTAATGGATGAGGGAATGGCATCCTCCTCTACCTTTACCTGTGCAGTAGCCTAGCTTAGTGGTTAAGATGCTGGGCTTGTCAGCTGGAAAGCCACAGCCTGGGTTTGAGACCTGAGTGTTGCATAATGGGGTGGATTCATGCGATCCATATAGTGACAGAAATGTCTCTTGGGTAGCAAGAATCAGAGACGAGTACCGTCCCTCTGAGTCAGTCACCACTCCCAGTGGGATAACATAGACAGGCCTCGGAAGACTTGAGAGGGAATGTTGCGAGGGAACACTTTGGCAGGACAAGACTCTGGCAAAGAAGGCTCGCCCCCCCCCCCGGAACCCCAGATAGCATGAATTCTCTTGGCAGATGGGACCCACAGCAAGCCTTCTCTACCAAGCCTGATGTAATTAGGGAGAGGCAGTCCCTCAGAAAACCTGGTCCCAATGCCACGAAGGGCTTTAAAAGTCAAAATCAACACTATAAATTAGACCTGGAAGCAAACTGGCCTAGTGGTGAAGATGCTGGCCTAGTAACTAGGAGTTACTAGGCCTAGGTTCTCCTTAGGACTCATAGAGTATAATCTGGGCTTCAGGAGTTTTGCCCCAGGCTTGAATTCTATGGCACAATCCATGGGTCAGTGAGGGGGGGAGCTCATCTGACTCTCCTCACTGAAAACTTCAGCAAGGTCTCGGTATTCCTCTGGTATTTTGGGTAGCCCCTTTTCTTCTCCCATGGATGCCTTTTCTGTTCTCAATTTTGGTAGGATTCCTTTGGGATTTAAGTCCGTAGGGTCCCCCTTTGGGAAATTGATTTCTGGCATTCTCCAATTTACCCAGGGGTTCCATTTATTTAACCATTCCAACCCTAGGATCACTAGGTATTCACTACAAATGTTATGTCTTTCTCATGGTTCCCCAGGGATAGGTGGACTGGTAAAGTGGCTAGGGTAGCTGGCACCCCCCCTGCGATGGACCCATTTAACTGGCCAGATGAGATTGGTTGTTTCAGCTCCTTACTGGAATGCCCAAGTTCCCCACTAGCATCAGGCTAATGAGGCATGAGTGCAGCCAGAGTCTATTAAGGCTTTCACTTTGACAGCTTCCGAGAGATTCCACCACTGCCTTAATTAGAGGGGCTGAGTGTATTCATGCCAGGTGATAAAAGGAGACAGAAGGTGCCTTGACTTTTATTGATGCTGCAGTTCAGAGAGTGCAGCGATGGATAACATCTGTGCAGGCAAACAGTCGTGGCAGTAAAGGACTGATTGTATTGGTCTTTCTGAATGCAGGAGTGATGTCCACATATGCCATGTGCATCCGCTACGATGGCACGGAGGTGGAGGAGCCTTTCTGTGATGCAGCCACGCGGCCAGAGCCCATCCATGAGTTCTGTGCGGGAAGAGAATGCCAGCCCAGGTTTGTCTTCTCTGCTGCTTGGAGAACCAAAGCCCAGAGGCAGCTGGGTAGCTTATATTCCCAGGAGCACTCTTTCTGCACTTGGAATATTGCCATAGTGCCCATCCCATTCGGTGAACGGAAAGGGGACTGCTGGAATGCCGGCTTCCTGCCTGCCACCCTAGTGAGAATCTAGAGATGGGCCACTGGCAGGAACAGTGAATCAGGGCAGAAGCTCTTTATAGGGACCTCTTGGCAATAGAGGCAGGACTCACGGAGGAGGACACAACCTAGTTGGTGGCTAAGACTGACTTTCCTGCGTGAAGGCAAGAGGCTCTCCCTCTGCAGTCTCAGTGGAGGCTCCGGTGCTGGACAGCCACAGCGCCACCATGAAAAGGAGGGGGGAGGGAGGGAGAGTTATTATAGTCCATGAGTGCAAAGCAAAGGTAATTAGAAAAATAAAATGCCATCCCAACTCCCAAATTATATCCTTTTGTTAGTAATACATTTTACTAATACATTATACACAATTTTATGTAATCCATCTCATGGATGAATGCAACAAATTAAAAAAATAATTAAATTAAATTAAATTAATTAATTTAATTAAATTAAATTAATTAAATGTAAAAATGCCAAGGTTTAAAATTTGCTCCTAGGCTTCAAAGCAGACTTTGGCAAATTACTTTACTGTTAAAATGGGCAAGAGAACTGACATATAGACTTTACTGAAAGGATAATGTATAATAAAGTTAGTAACCTAGCCCAGATGAGCCGCAATTCAACTGTTTGCAAAGGCTAGGAATGAAAATTCTTTGCAAAGAGAATAACTGCCATTCCAATAAAGTTGGAGGCAAAGCATTGAAAGGAGCTAGGGCAGACATGTCAAACAAAAGGCCGGCGGGCTGGATCCAGCCTGGGGAGGGCCCAGATTTGCCCCCCGGGGCTGTCCCAGAAATGGCAAGGGACTGGCCCCCGCTGCCCCAGCCCCAGCCCTGGCCCACCCCAACCCAACTGGGCGCCCTGGCCCATGCACAGAAAACAGTGAGCACTCAGTGGCTGGTGGTGTGCAGCAGCAGCTGCAGCTCATTTGCCTCAGCCTGCCCTGCCCTTCCCAGCTTAACCCCGTCACGCCCAGCTATGCCCCACTTTGCCGGGCTTCTTGTGTGGCTCTGCTTTGCCACACTGTGCCACGCCTTTCCTCACTTGGGCCATGGCGTTCTGTAAGCCTAGCACCCCAGGGCATGCCCAGCCTGTGGGATGAAAGGCGCGGAGATGTGAGTGTGCGGTGGCACAAGCCGAGCATCGGCCAGCTCCCAGTTGCCCTCTCCGCCACGTGGTAGGGCCAGAGAGGGGAACGCAACAGTCATGCAGAGCCGCAGCCTCGAACTGCCTGCAGCTAGCAACGTGAAACTCTGTGGTGGCTGGAGAGAAAGGGTGAGAAGAAGGAGAAAGCAGGAAGGGGGTATGTGTGTATGTATGTATGTATGTGTATGAGAGACAGACAGACAGATAGACAGGGAGCCAGGAGGGGAAGAGGAGGAGGAAACTGAGGTGTTACAAAAAGGAAGAGCTTCCCCCGTTATTCCACCCCTTTTCTCTTTTTTTAAACCTCCTCCCGCTCCATTCAGGTGCAGTTGGAGGAAAAGGACAAGAAAGCAGGAAGGGTTTCTGTGTGTGTGTGTTTCTGTTTAAACCTTTAATAAAGAGTTGTTTGTTCACCTGCTGCCTCGTCGATGCCTCAGAGAACACCAAACATAACAGTGGTGACGAAGGTGGGATGTGCTGCCAAACTTGAAGAGCTGAATCACTAAGGGGGAAGCCAAGTGACGATGCCTTGGTTGGGACCACGTTCCCCCCCATTCCTGCCAGTACGAAAACGCTGGAGGAAGAGCGCTCCCAAGGAATCGTCCCTGGGAGATTAGAAGAAGCTTTGGCAGCACAAGGCATCGCGAGGCCGAAAACAATGAAAGCAACTCACCACGGCCAAACTCGGAAAACTCTCAGAATTCGACATCGCACATCCAGAGAGGTGGAGCTCATACATTGCGAGAGTTGAGAATTACTTTAGAGTCAACCAGGTTCGTGAGGACAGCTTGAAGGCCACAGCACTGCTGTGCATTTGTGGCCAGGCGATGTTCGAGATCATCAAAAATGTAATAGCTCCGGCGCTGCTTGAATCTGTTACTTATTCCAAACTTAAGAGAATGCTTAAAGAACACTTTGAGCCGAAGCTAGCAGTCATTGCCTGGAGGCACACCTTCAAAAGAAGAGACCAACGACCGGGTGAATCAGCTGCTGAATTCATTGCTGCCCTTCGTCAAGCGGCCCAACCCTGCGAGTTCCAAGATCTTGAAGAGAGGCTGCGAGACCGCTTAGTGTGCAGGTTAAGAAGCAGGGATCTCCAACAGAAATTGTTCACCAAAGAGACTATTTCATTTCAAGATGTCCTAAGAGAAATCACAGCCAAAGAAGCCTCCGGGGGAGCTGTCAAGGCCTTACGGATCTCCAGGAACGTTCCCTGCGCAGAGGCGGTCCACCAGAAGGGCGCTGAGAGGGTTGAAGACTCTGAATTGGATCGAGAGATCGATCAGTTATAGTGGCCACCAGAAAGGCCACAACGCCCAGTTGACTAGGCAGTTCCCTTCTCTCGATGTGCGGGGTGTGGAGGCCAACACAAGTACACGGACTGCAGTTTCTGTACAGCAACGTGTCAGGTGTGTGGCAAGCAAGGCTACATCGCCGCAGTCTGTCAGGTCGTCAGAGAGAGAGTCCACCAGAAGAGTTTCCCCAGAAAGATACCGGGGCCCCAGGGCAACACAGGGTGGGCTATTGCACCACTAGGAGGAGCGTACTTAGAACAGGTGCCCATCACCCTCTTAAGGAAAAACTGTGGCTCAAAGTCAAGCTGCAAGGAGTTCCATGCAACATGGAACTAGATACGGGGTCCGCATTATCCATAATTTTCCAGGGGACTTTCAAACACATTTGCAGTTGCAGCAGCAAAAGAGTTCAAAGCTCAAGCCTTTGAACCTCGTATTAACCGATTTCCAAAACTCCTGAGTAACAGTCAAGGGGGAAGCTACACTCAGGGTGCACTTCAAGGGATTTGAGGCCCCCCTGGAAGTCGTAGTAGTTGAGGGCAACCGCACAAGCCTCAGGGGCTTGATTGGTTTGATGCATTGGGAATCAATGTAACTGGAATAAACAGCACACAAGCAGTGGACTTAGTGGCAGTTTGCCAAGAGTTTACTGATGTTTTTAGCCCTCACTTAAGGAAATATAAGGGTCCTCCCATAGCTGTTCGGCTTGATCCTGCCATAACTCCAATATGGATCAAGCCACATAGAATGCCCTTCACCCTAAAGCAGAAGATCGATGCAGAGCTGGACAAGCTGGTGCAGCAAGGCATCTTGCAGCCAGTTGATAGCAGTCAATGGGAAACCCCCATAGTTACGCCACTTAAGGCCAATGGAGCGGTGCAAATATGTGCAAATTACAAGTGCACTATCAATAGAGCACTCCAACAACACACATATCTGGTGCCTGTAGTCAGCCACATTTTGGCATCACTATAGGGAGGTCACATCTTTGCCAAGTTAGATTTGGCTCAAGCCTATCAGCAATTGCCAGTGGATGATGCCATGGCAGAAGCTCAAACCATAGTTACAGACGAGCTTTCAAGGTTAAGCACCTATAATTGGGGGTCAGTGTTGTCCCAGGCCTCTTCCAGGGAGTGATAGAGCGCACACTTAAGGGTATTCCAGGCATATGCCCATATTTCAATGATGTCCTCATAGCTGGGGAATCAGTCAAAAAATTGACAGAACGGCTCAAGGCCGTCCATCAGCGCTTCCGCGAAGTGGGGCTGAAGCTGAAGCAGGAGAAATGTAAGATTGGGGTAGCTTCAACTGAGTTCCTCGGGTTCCCAAGGCATTCATCCTGCTGAATCCAAGCTCAAAGCAATTCAGCAGGCCCCAGTCCAAAATCAAAGGGGGAGCTCCAAGCGTTTCTTGGACTGCTCAATTTTTATCATGCCTTCCTACCTCACAAGGTCGCAGTGGCAGAGCCGTTACACCGGCTCTTGGACAAACATGCACAGTGGAAGTGGACCAGCATCCACGATAGGAGCTTCTCAGCAGTCAAATCACTGCTGTCTTCAAATTCAGTTTTGATGCATTTTAACAAAAAGCTGCCTATCTGCATTGCTTGTGATGCATCTCCATATGGGGTTGGGGCTGTGTTGAGTCATTTAATGGCTGACGGAAGGCAAATTCCAATAGCCTAGTACTCGAGGACCTTGTCCTCTGCAGAACGTAATTATGCTAAAATAGATAAAGATCCCTTTTTGGCAGGGATCAAAAAGTTTCATGACTATGTATACAGTAGGCCCTTCATGGTCTTCACAGACCATAAGCCACTCCCGAGGTTGTTCACAACGAACAAGCAAACACCCCAGATCACATCCCCTAGGATGTTGAGATGGTCAATTTTCCTGTCAGCGTATGATTATAGTTTGATTCATAAACCAGGTAGAGAAATGGGCCACGCAGACGGCCTTAGCAGACTGCCCCTGCCGCAGTTAGAGCCCAACCCTGCTCCAGCCATGCGCATCCTAGCTGTTCGGGACCTGCCTGTGTCTCCCCTTAACGCAGGGGACGTGGCTGCAGAGACAGCTTCAGACACGACGCTGAGCTATATGCTGAACTGGGTACTCACAGGATGGCCGGAAAATAGTCCTGGTCCTAATTTTCAGAGTTTCAGCAGGAGGAAGGACAAGTTGTCAGCCCACAGGGGCACATCTTGTGGGGTAGTCAGGTGGTAGTCCCGAACTCACTGACTAGAATCTTGGAGTCTCTGCATGAGGGACATCTGGGAATAGTCTGGATGAAGGCACTCGCGCGAAACTACCTTTGATGGCCTGGGCTGGACAAAGATACTGAGGCTCGGGTACACAGCTGCCATATTTGCCAGCAATCTAGGCCAGAGATGCCCCATGCCCCTGTCCACCAATGGGAAACCACACACGCCCCCTGGTTCAGGATCCACATCAATTATGCAGGGCCTTTCTAGGGACACCTCTTCCTCATTGTGGTGGACAGTCACTCCAAGTGGTTAGAGGTCGCACCTCTCCCCACCATGACTGCTGCCAGGACCATACAAGAACTGTGCAGGATTTTTGCCACACATGGATTACCCGGTGTGATAGTTTCTGACAATGGGGCCAAGTTTACTGCTTCAGAATTTCAATCCTTTTTAAAGGCAAATATGATCAGACAAGCCACATCAGCCCCTTTTCACCCGGCTTCAAACGGCCAAGTGAAGCGCATGGTTCGAACAATGAAGGAATCCTTAAAGCAGATAGTCTCAGGTAACTGGCAACACAGACTGGCAGATTTTCTACTCTGCCAACGTACAACCCCATGCACTTCTATGGGCAGAAGCCCAGAAGAATTAAGATTGGGCCGGCGTTTGATCACAAAGCTGGATCGCCTACATCCAGATAGAGTTGCCTCACAAGCAACACAGCCAAAGGCACCACGGTACTTGCAAGTTGGCAACCTGGTCTGGGCAAGGGGCACTGTGGGTGGTAGCTGTGGTTTGCAAGGTGACTGGACCACTTTCTTACGGTGGTCCTGGAAGATGGTCGTGTGCACATTGACCAACTGCGGCAAAGGTTAGCAAACCAGCCAATAACTCATGACTCTAGTGACAGTCAAACTCAGGAGCAGCACGATGGCAGTAGTGCATCAGACTAGTGACGGTGGAGCTCTCCGACTAAGGGACGAGACTCAAGCGTCTGGTGAGTCAGTCCCAACCACTGATACCACAACCAATGGACAATGCCAGCTGACTGCTCCATTTTCAGGATTGGTGAACTCTGTTCCACCTGTGGACACTGGCTTGGGCCTACCAGGACAGCCCAGCCACAGAGACTTGAGTCTACCTGTGATAGATGGGTCCCATACCCTGGTCTTCCAAGCCTGGCAGGTGAGCTGACAGACCAGGCGACTCCAACAGTTTCGAGGCGTTCAGAATGGGCAAAAAGGCCACCAACGTATTTAAGAGACCATGTTCAACATATGACCTTATGAACTATCTAGGGGAAAGTATTGAGGTGAATTACTTGGAATTGTTGAAAAAACGGTCATAAGACTCTCTCAGTTAAGAGCCAGACTTGCTGTCTACATGCTAATTATCTTGTGTTAAAGCAGGAACTAATACTTGAATCCTATTGGCTGCCATCTAGTGGTTGAGTGTATAAATAGGGGTGAAGCTGCAGTTATTCAGGCTTCTGTTTAAACCAGTGGTTCTCAACCTGTGGGTCGGGACCCCATTTGGGGTCGAATGACCATTTCACGGGGATCGCCAAACAACGCAGTCAGCCATTTTTTCCCCCCTTTCCTTAGCTGTGCTACTCCCTTTTATTCTATTGGCTTTTGAAAGCCAATAGAATAGACTCTCTTGAATAGAGTCTAATTCTATTGGCTTTCAAAAGCCAATAAGAATTGTCCAGGCTGTCTCTGCCCTGCTGAGCCCGCCAAAAGTCCCATTCTGCAAACGGTGCTGCACCAGTTGAGTAGTCCTCAACTTACGACTGGTTGGGGGTCGCGGCATTAAAAAGGTTGAGAACCACTGGTTTAAACCTTTAATAAAGAGATGTTTGTTTACTTGTTGCCTCGTTGATGCCTCACAGAACACCAGACATAACAGTAACTATTAACCATCTTTATAACAGTAATCTATCTTTCACGCAGAAAGTCCAAAGTGGTTTCCAAGTAACCATAAAACTATTTACATTCTTGGTCCCTCATTAGTGCAGTCAACTTCGCCATCTCCACCAGTTCCATCATCTTTTCAATCCATTCCTCCATTATGGGGATTAAGGCTTCTTTCCATTTCTGCACATATAGAATTCTTGCAGCTGCCAATATGTATAGCAACAAAGTTCCTTTTTTATCTAATAGTATTGGAATAAAAGTTTCCATTGTAAATCTATTTTTAAAATCTTCTGAATTAAAACATGAATCTGTTTCCAATATTTCTTTGCCTTATCACATATCCACTACACTTCCATTTCCAAGGAACATTTGAAACAACCTTATGCTTCTTTGGTAACTTATCTGGCATTAAATACCAGTCATACATCATTTTATGAAAATTCTATTTAAGGTAATAATTCAGTGTGAATTTCAGTCCTTTAGTTCATATATTTTCCCATTGCTCTAACATCATATTATAACCAAATTTTCTTGCCTATTGAATCATATAATGTTTAACATATTTGCTTTTTAGGTTTAATTATAGAATCTCCATAGATATTTAACTATAATAGCATTTTTTAAACTTTAGCTATAAGATATTCATTTCAATTCATTTTTAGTATCTTCAAAAGCACAATTTGTCTATCCAAAATAAACCTTTCTTTCAATTGTGGACAGGTAAACTAATGACTGTATGACCTTTTACTTCCAAGTCTTCTTTTGTGACTCACTGGAATCTCCTTTCTAAAAAAAGGCTTCTTGGGCAACACCCCCCCCCCCCCAAAAAAACCCTTTGCATTTAGTCCAAACTCTATAAATTTGCACAATCTTACAAAATGATTCTTGAAATCTGCCTGTATTTTAGCTTTCTCATACCATAGGCCAGTGTTTCCCAAACTTGACAATTTTAAGGCATGTGGACTTCAACTCCCAGAATTCAACAGCCAGCAATGCTGGCTGTGGAATTCTGGGAGTTGAAGTCCACATGCCTTAAAATTGTCAAGTTTGGGAAACACTGCCATAGACTACGGTATAGTGCTATCCAAATCCAGTAACCTCTTAGTCTTCGGGGTCACCCATTCCAGAGGAGCCAGGCTCCTTGGAGCAGGTTGCCAGTTTAAAGCAGGAAGCTGTCTTGTCTGGGTCTGCCACTGAAAGAGACCCTGTCCCAAATAAAATACGACATTGGGGACCCAATGAGAGACCACAGAGGTAGCCCTCAGAAACCTCTACTGGGTTGCCTCTGAGAGGATGGAGAGTGAGTCTGGGCATGGAGTCTGGTCAAAAGGCAGCTTTGGCAACTGATACCAAATCTCTACACTTTGCAACAGAAGCAGGCAAATCTGAATACTGCCAACATTCTCTGAAGCTGGAGGTCCTGGATATTTTTTAAAAACACCTTTTGATTGAAATGTCATTTTGAGCCAACCTCACTTAAAGGGGCCAAGGTGCTGCCGTCCCTTTTGGGAGATGAAGAATAGCAAAACCAAACCTGATCACAGTCCTGGTCATCCCTGGAGGGCCTGGCCTAGCTGTCCTCCCCCACTGTTCCTCATCCTGAAACACCACCTTGCTTTGGACAGGTGGGAGACCAGCAGCTGGAGCGAGTGTTCCAGGACCTGTGGAGAAGGTCATCAGTTCCGCATTGTTCGCTGCTGGAAGATGCTCTCACCAGGCCTGGACAGCTCTGTTTACAGCAACCTGTGCGAATCGGCCGACATCACTCGGCCAGAAGAGCAGAAAGTCTGCAAGAACCCAACCTGCGGGCCACAGTGGGAAATGTCTGAGTGGTCTGAGGTAAATTCTGGCTGAGGGGTCTCTGGGCTTTGATCCCAGCAAGCTCTGTGGATTGCCTAGCTGCAGGGGCAAGCTTTGTGGGAGAGTTGGCAGGAGCAGGGGCCAATGTCTGGGAGCCTTTTCCAGCAGCTGTTCCCACAAGTGGTTCCGAATTCAGGTGGCCAAGCAACCTTTTGCTCAGGTGTGCTGGCCATGGCTCACAGGATGCCTCCTGAGTTGAGTTCCTAAAACAGTGGTGGCGAACCTATGGCACGCGTGCCAGAGGTGGCACTCAGAGCCCTCTCTGGGGGAACACGTGCTGTTGCCCCAGCCTCATCTCCCCCCGTGACTCCTTCCTCACCAGCAGCCCCCCTGGAGGAGTCACCCCTGGAGGCAGTGAGTGACCCTGCGGGCAGGTAGAGCGAGGGACGGGGGGGGGCGGAGCAGGGGCGGGGCCAGTTTTTGGGCACTCGGTCTCTAAAAGGTTCGCCATCACTGTCCTAAAAAGTTCTAGATTTACTCCAGGCAGGGCTAACACTAACCAGCAGATCCCTCTGGCTTTTGCCTTCTCTCTTGTCCTTTGTGGAAGGCCCTTCCCCCTCTGAGGAACAGAGGCTATTTACCATGATTCCCAAAAATAAAGCCTAGTCTGATTTTTTGGTGTGCTCCTAATATAAGCCCTACCCCCAAAATAAGCCCAGCATGGGGGCATGTCCAGCACAGGAGGTGGAAAGTTCGTGGGGGCCGATGGTATCCGGCAAGTGCCGCAGCCTGCGTAGCCCAGGTAAGTCCTAGCACAGAGGCAGAGGCAGGGCGGAGGCAGGTGATCCAGATCCGCTGCGCAGCCGCCTGGCTCACAGAAGGCTCATGGGAGGCTCACTCAGCAGCACTGGCAGCAGACAGGGGCAGAGGCATGGGGGGAGGCAAGCTATCCGGACACGCTGTGTGGCTGCCTGGCTCGTGGAAGACTTACACAGTGGCACTGGCAGCAGGCAGAGGCAGAACCACAGAGAGGAGGCAAGTGATCCTGATGCACCACCCACTCCATCCCACTGTCTCTCAACTTGCCCTTGGCTGCCTTTGCTTGCTGCTGATGCTGCCGTGTGAGCCTCTCGCGAGCCAGGTGGCTGCACAGCACGTCCGGATCACTTGCCTTCCCCCCTGCCTCTGCCTCCACGCTCAGACTTACCTGTGCTGTGCCAAGGGGCCGGCAGACTGGGGCTGCTGCTGGACACCATTGACCCCCAAGCGCTCGCCACCTCTTTGCTTAGATTTCATTCCAAATCATTTCCTCAGTTTTATGTTCACTTCCCTTTCTGCTGCTGGAGACTTGTTAAAACCTCTTCACTCACTTCCTAAACATGTCAAATGTCTCTCCCAGGCAATAGCACCCATTCCCACTGGAATTAACTCCTGGCACCCCTGCTATTGCCAATGGCCACCCAGGAGCCAAGAAGCAATAGGCAGATGAAAAACCAGAAAGGATTTATTGAATAAGTATTCAGAGGGTTCCCAGAAAAAGGTCTGATTCCTGTCCTTCAGCTTGCAAAGAACCCCAAAGCGAAAGGCCCCCTTGGAGGTGAACTGGGCCTTCAGGTCGATCCTGGGATTCAGCTTCTGGGGGAGTTGCTTTTTTACGCTTCTTCTTAGGGGCAGAGGTCAAGCCTCTCCGGCCTGCCATATACCTGACTCTCCCTACCCTTCCCCCTCCAGTGCACAGCCAAGTGTGGTGAGAGGAGTATGGTGAGCCGAGACATCCGCTGTTCTGAAGAAGAGAGGCTGTGTGACACCAGAACCAAGCCAGTGACCGATAAGAACTGCACAGGGCCACCCTGTGACCGGCAATGGACAGTCTCTGACTGGGGACCGGTAAATCTTTTGAGTAGAAAAGGAACTTGCTGACCAGGAGACAGGCCTGGGATATTTGCAGGAGCTGCGAGGGGGAGGCTGGTGTGGGTCACAACATGTGGAACGGGCCTGCCTTCTGGATCAGAGCAGGGGCTGGTTAATTAGCATCCGGTTTGCAGCCCCAAAGTGCTTCCTTCCTTTTTCCACAAAACAAAGTCATTTGAATTTTGGCTTTGGGGCCAGGCAGTCTCCATGCATCAAAATAACTCTGAGGGCCTCAAACATCCTGATCTTCTAGCATTTTTTATAGCATCCCTTTTGAAACATTGG
Organism: Crotalus tigris; assembly: GCF_016545835.1. Classification (NCBI taxonomy): domain Eukaryota; kingdom Metazoa; phylum Chordata; class Lepidosauria; order Squamata; family Viperidae; genus Crotalus; species Crotalus tigris. The sequence continues at coordinate 21,820 of NW_024097297.1, forward strand.
CATTTCTTCCCACAGGAAAGCAGATTCCCAGCAGGCCAGGAGTTTGGCAGTGAAGCCAAGAAGCCAACAAATGGGGGAGGGGGGGCAGCTGTCCTGTGATAAAGCAGATGGTCCTGGATTCCTGCCCCGAGGGGTGCACTGGATAGCCTCAAGTGTCCCTTGCAGCACTAGGATTTTATGATTCAGCCCTGCTACTTCAATGTGCTGCATGCAGCTGCCTGGGTAGCACTTATCTTAGCTCAGGAGTCCCCAACACCTGGGCTACAGAGCAATACTGGTCCATGGCCTGTTGGGAACTGTGCTGTGCAAGCGGCAGGAAAGCGGGTGAAGCTTCGTCTGCACATGCACAGGATTTAGGTTCCATGCGAAAACACACACACACACACACACACACATCCCTCCATGGAAGACAGTTTTTCTTCCAAAACCAGTCCCTGGTGTCCGAAAGGTTGGGGTCTGGTGTCCTATGTATCCAAGTTTCTCTGAATAGCTTTTTTCTTTCATCCCATTTATCTTTTTCATTCTGCGCAGGCACGCAGACACAGAGAAAGCTTGGGGAAACTTACAAAACTGTAAAATCACCTTTTCAGTGGCCAAGAGGGCCTTGAGTTGTTTCTCTTGCTTCTCTGCCAGGGCAGGGCCGGTGGTGGCTGCCCAGCTGGCTGCCCTCACAAGACACGTGCCTAAGTATGCCTCTGCCCTTCTCTCTCCCTTACAGTGCAGTGGGGGCTGCGGGCCAGGCCGAATGATCCGGCAGGTCTACTGCAAGAGCAGCGACGGGCGCGTGGTGCCAGAGTCCCAGTGCAACCCTGAAGCCAAGCCGCTCGCCATTCACCCCTGCGGGGAGAAGAGCTGCCCTGCTGGCTGGCTGGCCCAGGACTGGGAACGGGTAAGAGATCCCTGGAGAGGGTTCTTGGGGCTTTCGGCTGCCCAGGCCAGGTCTGGATCCTTCCTTCTTCCGGCAGTGCAACGCCACCTGTGGCCGAGGGGTGAAGAAGCGGACGGTTCTTTGCCTGGAAATTGTCAGTGGGAAGATCAAAACCCGCCCACCTACCGCATGTGACACCACCAAGAAGGAGGCTGAGGAGGCCACCTGCTTTGAGCGCCCCTGCTTCAAGTGGTACACCACCCCTTGGTCTGAGGTGAGAGCCTGGAGGCTTCTGGTTCTGGTAACACTAGCCTCCTCCTCTAGAGGATTGTGAAAATACCTCCGTGGCACACAGGACCCTAATGTGAGATAAGAATGCCATCAGCAACCAGGAGGTGGTGGCCCTTTGGCCGAAAGAGGATCAACCTGTCCTGGGGTGACTCAATTTGTGGGATACAAAGCCAAAGGAAAGGGTGGCTGCGATTGATCTGCTGTGGCCAAACCAGCCAACTGGATTCTGGTTCTCCCCCCCCCGGATCCCCCTCCCCCAGCGAACCATACTTCTTCAGAATGCCTCTACGGGGTTCTGCTGTCCTGTGCAGGGCAGAGCTAAGTGGGGGGCTTTTTAGTAGCCATGGGAATTTAAGAACCAGGAAAGTTTGCAACTGGCCACCCCAATGCCCCTCATGTTTCAAGACTAATGAACCCCTGGACAGTTCCCTGCCCGGAACCTGATGTCCACTCCCACCCTCAAGGATCTCACATCTCCGGGGTTTCCAAGAAAGCACAGCTGGTTTTATGCCTAATGCTCCAGACTGTGAGAGGCTCACCTTGGCCCAGCGGCTGCAGTGGCTCACTTGGTCACTGGCAGGCGCTCCCGCAGCTCTCGCCAGGCTGCCCAGAGGCAGGGAGGCTTCTTGACAGCAGAGATGCCCCCAGCACATCCCTCTCCCCCGGGTCTCCTCTGCCGCAAATGCTCCTGTGAAAGCAGGGCAGGCCTTGCTGTCAGGGCCCACTTCAAAACCTCATCCTAAGAAAGCAAGACTCGTGACAGCAGTTTCTTCCCAAAGGAACTTTTATTAGGAGAAACTGATAGCAGGCATAATAGGCAGGATCTGGGGGTTTCCCGCTCAGACCAATAGGTTAAAAGAGTCCCAAGCAAACCCCACCCCAACAGTTCATCCAGTCAGTTTGAAGGAGCCAATTCTCAGGTGTTAAGTCCGTTGTGAGAAAGGAGGTGATAACACAGGTCTTTCCCAGGCTCGCAGCATTGTTGTTGGGTCTTCGCACCTTCCCTTCCAAAACGGGAGATAAGCCAGATGGCCAGAGGCATATTCCTTTCTCCCCCCCTCCGCAAGGTAACATCAAGGGAGAGACAGTTCAAAGAGTAAATATGCAGAAGCACCGGGAGAGAGACATTGTAGTGAAACAGAGACAGCCCACAGCGTCTTCCCCCTTCCCCTTCAGGAGCATGGCAGAACCCGTAGTAAGAAAATAGGAAGAAATAGAAGAGAGTCCCCCACCTCAGTAATATGGGTTCTGACATTTGCTATAAATAGGTAGCGCAAAGGGGCAGATGGTCCCTGTTGTCACTCACGACTGTCGCCCCTCCTCCTCACTGCAGCATAGAGGAGGAAGCTGTGGGGTGCTGAGTCAAGAACATTGAGAGCAGCGAGCAAATTTCTTAGATTCCCATAAAATAAATGAAACTCCTGAGAGATGAAATGTGGAGATGCACCTCCCCTCCCCCAGGTGGTTTGGGTGGGGCTAGGGGTGGGATTTTTCTCCTGGGCTCTCTGCATTAGGACACTGCCGATTTGAAACCAGCGCCCATTGACTGCAGCCAAGAACTCAGGAGATGGGATGTTGGCTCAACTGCAGCATATTTTAAACAGCTGCAAAACTACTAGTTTCCTCCTCCTCTTTCCTTGGTCTGCCAGCTTTTCTGAAGGGCTGGAACTCCTTTTGAATAGTTCTGGTTGGCTTAAATGGCTAAAAGAGCTTTTGTTCCCACCTCCCAGTGCACAAAAACCTGTGGAATTGGCCTGAGGATGCGGGACGTCAAGTGTTACCAAGGGGAGGATCTTGTGCGTGGGTGTGACCCACTCCTGAAACCAGTTGCAAAGCAGACCTGTGACCTCCATCCCTGCCCAACCGAACCACCAGGTTAGCTGGGATGCCTGGCAGACAAGGGGGAGGGGGAGAGCTTAAATGCCGTGAGAGAGCCATGCCCGGTGATGTTAGAGCCCCAGTGCTGGGAAGCCCCATGTCTGTCTTTCCTGGTCCTCACGCTGATCTGACTGCACCACAACCTTCCATGAGTCTCTCCTTTCCAGAAGAGGATCCAGAAGTCTGGCTGGCCCCCTCCAGAAGGCCTTCCTGGAAATTTGTGGTGGAGAGGGATTTCTGAGGGGCCAAGTCGCCTGAGGGGGAGGGAGGGCACCCTCCTTTCTCCCTGAGGAGAGAGCAGCTGAAAGGAGGCAGACAGCCAGGAGCAAAAGCAGACTAAAGCTGACCTCAACTGGAGGAAGCGGGGACACCCAGCTCCTCCGTGGAACTTGGAATTCTTTGGGCAACCTCAGTAGGAGGGTTGCTAAGAGCTTTTCTTTTTCAGGAAGAAAATGCACCTTCCCCTCAAGGAATGTTATTTTAGCGGAAATATTTTGTTTGCATCATTTTGTCAGTGTGGGTGCAAATCAAAGGTTCAGGAAAGCCTCCAGTTCTTTGCCCCATCCCACCCTTCAAGCAATGTGGTGGGGTTGATTCTGTGTGGGTGATTAAGGTTGATGCGGCTGCACTTGGGCAGACAGGGTGGAGGCTGGCTCTGGGGCAGGACTGGGGCTCGGCGCGGCTCTCCCTCTTGCCTTGGATGACCTCCCTGATCTTGTGGTCCTCCCACAGATGACAGTTGCCAGGACCAGGTGGGGACCAACTGTGCTCTAGCAATTAAGGTGAACCTCTGTGGCCACTGGTACTACAGCAAGGCCTGCTGTCGATCCTGCCGAGTGCCCCGTTCCTAGGGGGCGTAATGGCGTGGGGGTCCCGTGCCCGAGGAGCAACTGGAGCTCAGCACCATTAGGTATCACCTCGTGGTCCTCGCTTCTCATCTTCCTCCAGCCGCGATGGGTTGGACCACCAACATCGCCTGCAGAATTCTGGATTTTTCTTTTAATTCATTTAGCAAATTCTTGATCTACCTATACATGACTCCCCTCCTGCCAGTGATTTTGTCCTCCCCACTGTTCCTCGCACTTGCCTCCTCTGCTTGCCAGTTCAAATCTTGCCTCCTCTGCTCAGTTCAAAGCTTGCCAGAATGGCTGAGGGAGGGGCAAAACTCTCGCTTTCCTGTTAATGATCACATCGCTCATTGCAGGACTGGGCCTAAATCAGAATGCCCCCCCCCCCACAGCCTTGGCTCTTTCCTTCTGCCTCTCTCCATTAAAAGTCTCATTGTCCCCTCAAGGCAGAGAGATACCCCAAATAAAAGGTATGCTGAACCCTTCTCTCCAGCTGCAGTTAATAATTGCCACAGGTATTACAATGAAGAATATTTGAGGAGGAGACACATCCATTTTACACTTTATTGAAATAAATGAAAATTGGTGGGAATGAAGTCTGCATCAGTTTTAAATACCAAAATGACAATAAAATCATTAAAGGCAGAAAAACCCTATCATTTCAAGCTTAGGCACTGTATGTTTATTCTCACTCAGCAGTAAATATAAATTAACAAAGGACAGGTAATAAAGTCTACTAAATATAACATGTAAGTGCACATCTGGCAGAAGTGTTTTATCTCATAATCAAACTCTTAAATACATAATGCCAGCATATTGTATAGGATAATGAAAACATAACTGCACTTTATAACCCAAAAGGGCCCTGGGCTCTTTTTTAATGTATTTGTTTACAAAATAATAAACTTTATCCCTTTTACTGTTGAATGGTACTTGTAAGTGTCTGTTAAATAAGTTTTCTGATATTTATGGTGACAGCTCAATCCTTGTTAAGTTTTTTCCATTTGTTTTGGCAAATGGGAACTATTCTCTGACTTTATTTGACAGCACAGTATCAGCAGTAGAGTCCTTCAAGTTTTTGGGTTCTATAATCTCCCAGGACTTGAAATGGACACCTAAAATTAGAACCATCATTAAAAAGGCACAACAAAGAATGTTCTTCCTGCATCAGCTCAGATACACATTTACAGAGGAATTATCACTTGTACTTCTATAAGTGTCTGGTTTGGTACAGCAACCAAACAGGACAGGCACAGACTCCAATGGATAGTTAGGACTGCAGAAAAAAACAATTGCAACCAGCTTGCCTCCCATAGAAGACTTGTATATGTCAGAAGAAGGGCTGAGAAAATATTTACAGATTCCTCACATACTGGACAGAAACTGGTTTAACTCCTCCTCTTGGGATGGTGCTATAGGGCATTGCATGCCAAAACAACTAGACACAGTTTTTTTCTTTCATGACATTATTCTGCTGAACATCTAATTCTCAGTACTGTCTAATGTCCATGTAGAAGTATTACTATTCTTATTATTGAAGGAGAACTCATCAAATTTCCAGATGACCCCAAGCTGTCAGGAGTAGCCAAACACCCCAGAGGACAAACTCAGCATGCAAAAAGATGGGCATTTCTCCACATTGAAATGAATTTCAATGTGGAGAAAAGCAAAGTCTTACACTTAGGCAGGAAAAATCAAAGGCACGAATACAGATTGGGCGAGACCTGGCTCAAAAATAGCAACTGTGAGGGGGATCTTGGACTCCTGGTGGATGATCACTTGATTATGAGCCAGCAATGTACAGCAGCAACCAAAAAAGCTAATACAATCCTGGGTTGTATAACAGAGGCATAGAATCAAGATCATGCAAAGTACTAGTACCGCTTTGGAAAGCCCCAGTAAGACCACAACTGGAATACTGCAGCCAATTTTGGTCACCGTATCACAAAAAAGATGTTGAAGTTTTGAAAAAATTCAGAGAATGGCAACTATGCCACAAAGAAGAGGGGGTCAAGTTGTTCACTAGAGCACTAGAGGGAAAGACGAGAAACAATGGCTGGAGACTGATCAAGGAGAGAAGCAACCTGGAATTAAGGAGAAACTTCCTGACAGTCAACCAGTGGAACAGCTGACCACCAGAAATCGTGGGTGCTCCATCATTGGAGATCTTTAAGAAAAGACTAGACAATCACCTGTCCGAGATGGTGTAGGTTCTCCTGCTTGAGCAGGGGGCTGGATTAGATGACCTCCGGGGTCCCTTCCAGCTCTATTTCTATCTTCTTTACCACCCCCTCTTATTGGTATCATTAAGATTATTATTATTCTGTTTTGCATGCACACTGAAAGCTTCTGCACCGGAGACAAATTCCTTGTGTGTATAATCACACTTGGTCAAATAGAGTGTCAGAATCCAATTATATTTCATCTTTAATCATCAAATATAGAAAACCCCAATTCTGCCTTCTCTGGCTTCTGCCATAAGAGGGAGAGAAGGGGGAGAACAAAGGGGCTTTATGGCCCTCACTTCCTTCAGTATACTTCTAAGGAATTGAATGTGTTTATTGCAACCTCAAATAGTTTGAATGTAAATAGCACCAAAGAACCTTACCATAACAAAGGGGGCTATTTACCTTTCATGTAGTTTATCTGAAGTCTCCATCCAGAAGGAATAAAGGGGTGGAATTGTGATGCCTGAAACTATCACTGGAAGGGGGGGTGATTGGGTGGGACTGCTGGGGAACCCCTTAAAACCTTGAATGGGAGAGCTTGGACCCCAAGTCCTGTCTAGCATGCCTGCAACCACTTCTTCTTAATAAAGGATTCCTGTTGGAAGAATTATTCCAAGAGTTCTGTCTTCTTAAGATGCAAAGTGGGGTGGGTCCTTACATAGAGTATTCAATTCAATTCAAAAGGAAACCATCCTGAGAAGGTGCCACAGAAAGGGGCTCCACACTGGGCAGGCTGTGGCATCTCAAGGCCACGTTCCAAAGGAGGGCCAGGCTGGGTGGGAGAGACAGGAATTTTAAGAGGAGAAATTGGTGCCCCCATTCCTTAAATCCCCAGCTTTAAAAATCCCGCTTTTGCCCCCTTCGTGTTTGTGGGCCATAAAAAGGACAGAGCACCCGCTTTTTCTTAAAGGTGTTAAAAATTTTTCTTAAATACCATGAAAGAAACACTCCTTTTGGTAACAAGTCAGGTAAGTTTTTTTTTTTATTTTCGTAATCCAGAAGTCCTATACATGTTTATCACAAGTAAAGGTAAATGAAAATTCATGAAATAGTTTGAATTTATTTCAAATATATATAAAGGGGAAAATAAATAGCATACTTAAAAGCAACAAATTGTAGCATTTTTAAGAGTGCCACTGAAACCAATACAAATTTTAAGAATTATACAAAATAGTTTTGTGGAAGCAGCAACTAGTACAGATCACTGAAGACCAACATGAATGCATTTTATTGGATGCAGCCAGAGCAAGACATGAAAATTAATCTCCAATTAGATGGAAGAAGTCCACCTGGATCCCATTTCATGGGACAGGCTGAGCCATGATGCTACTGGCTCGTCTCTGCTCCTTTGCCTCCTGGGCTCTCATGCCCTGTGCCCGCTCCAGAGGAGTTTGAATAGGTTGAACCCAAACTTGCCACAGGTCTGTTTTCCCTTCATCCCCAGTACGTGACTTGGGAATGCCAGTTTTACAAGCTGCCTGAACACACTGTCAGATCCTACAGGGGAATCATTTTCCTTTGGGCACCATGGGTGGTCTCCATCCCTCTGCTGCCTCCAGATCCAAAAGCCTGGGGGAGCAGTGGGGTGGACTAGCCTCCTCCATCTCTGAAGGCCGTCCAACCTGCTGTCTTTTAAGTCTGTCTCCCAGCTGATATCCCATCTAGCCAGACTTTCCAATTTTGAGGAAGCTGCCTTCCCTAATAGGTCACCATTATGAACGTCGCTCCACTAAATTTTAATTCTGAGAGCTCCAAGCTGCAGCCTGTCTGTCCCAAAGAAAAGGAACGCCTCTGGGCCCGCAGGAGCCTACCCTCCCCATGCATCTGCCTCCTGGACACTCGGGGGGGAAGCTGGAATAGAAGAAAGCACAAGAGGCCTGGGGCCCAGAGCACTGCAGTCGTCTTCAGTTTGGTTGGCAAAAACACTGATGCTTTTGGTTGCAGGTGAGATAAAGGAAGTCCTGCAGCAGGCAACGTCATGTTCAAAAATGGGAAAGTCCTCCCCCCCCCTCACAGATGCCACCCAAACACTTTCATGGTCCTCAGTTGAGCAACAAAAAGTAGGCTAGGACCAGCACGGCAGAGGCAAGCAAGAATCAAACTAAAGCTGAGCTCATCTCAGCTGAACCTAGTGGACAGCAGTCCTTGCCACATTTCTGGTACGTTTCTTCTGTCATATTAAAAAATACCTCTTCGACAGCAAGCGGGGAAAGGAAGGCCTCGGGGTGGATTTCATAGACTAGACTGAATGGATGGTGGGGACACTGCAGAAAAGAGGGGAATAGTTGGATTTGCACTAAGCAATTTGCAAAGACACATCTGGCTCTGGCTCAGTTCCAGCCTCCTACACCCCCACCCCCACCCCAATCAGGGAAAGCAGAGGCAACACCTTGCACAGGCTGAAAAGTGGCAAACCAGTTTGCACATTCATACAAAAGGATGTCCTGTATCAAAAAACCCACCTACAGGAAGAAAGGAAGAGCTGCTTTTACCGGGGTTTAGAAAACTGATATCTCTACTAAGACAGCCGTGCTCCTGGCCCCATTTATACAAGACTAGAGAGGAAGAGGCTGGGAAGCAGAAGTACCTTCAGCCTTTGGCCAAGCCTGGAGCTGAGGGGGCCAGGCCGATCAGACATCCGTGCTGATGCTGCGGCTGCGGGAAAAGGCTTCACGCATGGCGGAGAGTCGGTTGGGGTTGAGGGCCTGGAGGCCGCCGCTCAAGCCGATGGGCAGCTCCAGGTCTTCTTGGCTGATGGCCTTGTAATTGACCAGGTCGCCCCCATTGCGGACCTCCTCTTCGGGCTCCTGCAGGAAGAACGTTGGAGGCTCATACTGGGAGCAGTTGGGGCAGCCAGTCCGGGACTGGGAGGGCTCCTTGTAGGGGGAGCGGTACAAGGAAGGGCCGTTGGTCAGAGCCACGTTGCGGTTGCAGTGCAGGGGGGGGATATGCGAATCTGCAGGGAAGTCGGGCTCGTCGCCGTCCTCTTCCGACTCATCCTTCTTGCAACAATAGTACTGGAAGAGAAACAATTTATGTGGGCCGCCACTCCTTCCCCAGGCCAAGATGTGCTTCTCCACGACATTCACAGAAACCCTTCCCAGGGAACTGGTTCACACACGGTACTTACCCAGAAGGCAGTGGGTTTGGACTGGGCTTGCTACAATGGGCAACTCAGACACTGGCATTTGCAAACTGCAGTTTCTACCGTGTGTGAACTTGGCCTGCTCATGTTGGATAAGCAAACTCTGGATTAGTTTGTGGAAATCCGCAATCATTGTCACTCTCACACATTGACACCATGACAAAGACATTTTAAACAATCGCAGCACATTATAAAGCACAAAACAATTTTTCTGCTCCCAACAAATTAAATGTAAGTGCCTTTTTTAAAAAAAGAGCAGACTAAAGAAAAAAAAGGGACAGTATCTTCAAAAATAAAGTGGTTGCACAAAAACTCTGACCAATGAGCTGAAAATGAGAAGCCATCAATCTAACCAGAAGGAAAGAGAAGTTTAAATCCCTCTTAGGACACCAGCAGGACAGTTAAGTGCCAAAAGCCATAAAAGGTTTTTTTTCAGCCACTTTCTAAGTCAGCGAAAGAGAAGGAGGTCTCTCATCCCAGGGATGAGCATAGGAAGGCGTCTTGCTTGCCTAGTGCAGCAGGAGCCAGAGAAACGGGGGGGGGCGCTTAGGCAAGGTGGGGGATTGCAAAAGGGGACATCTGCTCCTTTTTCTTGCTGTTTGGGTTCTGTGGCACAAACACCCCCTCCAAGCATTCACCAAGGACAAAAGTGCCCGTGCTCTGCTTCAATGGGCTGTTTCCTCACTCCTTCCACGGTCTGTCTTGAATAATTTCAAATTATGCTGGGTCAGGACTCAACTGCCTCTTTCTACTAAGTGGCGCAGTGCAGGATTTGGGTCTGGCTAGTCTAAAGGAAAGAAGAAATAGGGGCGACATGATAGCAGTATTCCAGTATTTGAGGGGCTGCCACAAAGAAGAGGAGGTCAGGTTATTCTCCAAAGCACCAGAGGGAAAGACAATTGTTGGAAACTGATCAAGGAGAGAAGCAACCTGGAATTAAGGAGAAAGTTCCTAACAGTGAGGACAATTAACCAGGGGAACTGCTTGCTTTCAGAAATCATGGGCGCTCCATCACCGGAGGTGTTTAAGAAGAGACTGGATGGCCACTTGTCTGAGATGGTATAGGTTCTCCTGCTCGAACAGGGGGCTGGACTAGAAGACCTCCAAGGTCTCTTCCAGCTCTATTCTATTCTATTCTAAATCTGAGGGAGATGCTGGGTTCAAAAATGTAAAAAATAAACAAATCAAATAAATAACTGCTCACAATCACCTGCTTAATAACACATCCCAGAAGGGTGTTTAGGGTCTGCGTCAAGAGGACTAGTCTGCAGTGGCCCCCTCCTCTTTTCCCAGGAGGCCCGGCCTGGCAACCTCCCTAAGACTCTCCCCTGTAGCCTCCTCCCTTGGGGCAGCCAAGGCCCTCAGGGTCCTCCCTCGGCTACAATTCTTGCATGCAGCCTCCATACCACCTTCCTCCTCAGCTAGGCCTTTTACACCTAGTAGACCAGGGTCACTTTGAGCTTTCATCCCATCAGGTTTCAGTCATGCCCATTAGACCCCATCCCTGTACCTTCCTACACTGAGACCTCTCACCTTGGGGTCCTTGGGGCTCTCTGGGACCTGTCGGACTCTCTTGCAGCCATTTCATTACCAAACTAGGTAACATCATCTCCCTTTTTGGGTTGGAAAATTCCTGTGGATAATTTTCAGTTGATTCCAGAAGATCCAGATCAGAGCAACGTCAGGTCCCACATTGTGCAGCCAGTAGAAATAGAGCTCTATCTATCTATCTATCTATCTATCTATCTATCTATCTATCTATCTATCTATCTATCTATCTATCTAACCGCAGCAGGCAACCCAAATTGGCAAAAGCAGGTCTTCCTGGACCCACCGGGGCTAATTTGCAGGGCAGCAGCCCTTGGTTTTCCAACTTAAATCTGTTGGCCATCTCAGGGCAGCTAACAGCATGGGAGAGGAGGGAGGAGGGCTTTACAGGGAGCCTCCTCAGTCCTTCACCGTAAAGCTCACGGTGGATAGGCTGAGGGATCTCAGTCTTACCCACTTGCTCCAGGAATTTGCCCTGCAATTGAACCCTGTTCCTTTTTCTCTTCTCCCCAGTTTTTGTCATGCTCTTTTCCAAGCATGAGCCTCCTGATTGCAGCTTTCAGCTGAACAACCTGCAGACCGAGACTGCTTCCAAAGCAGTTCTCCTGGCCAGGTCTAGCCAGGAGGTCCTCCTTGCAGCAATGGGGCACACAATTAGACCTTACGTCACTGGCACCCCAGCCCTGCCAGTAGAGGACCTTGGGGTTCTTCTTATCCAACCCCCTGCTCAAGCGAGAGGGAAGGGGAAAACAGTCAACTCATTTATGACGGTTGCAGTGTCCCAGGATCACCTGCCTTTCTGACAACTCGCACAGCCAACTTACTACAGCCAATTCACCACGGCCAACTTGCCATGGGACAATTCACTGCAGAACAATTTAATTCTATGTAATTATTTTAAAATAAACAAAAAATATTTTAATTTTTGTCAATCACATTTCATTCTATCCCTCCTTTTGCATTCCCTTTTTAATGATTCTACTCCACCATTTATTTGATATTAGTGTAACTTTTGTCCAGCAACTAGTTGTCCTGTGATGTGTTGACCATGGCGAGTTGTCCCACGGCAAGTTAGCCAAGGCAAGTTGGAAACCCTAGTGAATTCTTACATTGGCAAAAGGTGGAATCCCATCAGATTGTAGGATCAAGTTGAAATCAATCAAAGCTGCAATCTTAGCAATTCTTAACTAGAAGACAGTTGAAGGCTGTATTTATGCAATGCGCTAAAGCAGAGTTAATTTAAATGTCATAAGGAGCTGTTATTTGATGCACAAAGATTTTATGTTTCACTGTATTTAGCAAAACCACAAAATAGGCTAATTCAGTCACTCTACCATGAGTTTTTAGAAATTTTTCATGGGATTATGTTGTCAATTAACCATATTCTTTCAATATTTAGTATTCAGTATTTATTCAGCCAGCATTCCATCTAATTGCTTTTAGTAATTAAACACATGTTTTTTACCTTTTTTTAACTGAACATCTTTGCATGCAGGTGATATTGCTGGTGTTTCCCCCCCCCCAACACACACACACACAAACCAGCTGATGGGTTTCCTGACCCTAAGAATCTCAACCTGCTTAGTTTATACATCTGTACATGAATAAACTTCCTGACAGTGAGGACAATTAACCAGTGGAACAGCTTGCCTCCAGAACTCATAGGCGCTCCATCACTGGAGGTTTTTAAGGAAGCTAGACAGTCACTTGTCTGAGATGGTATAGGTTCTCCTGCTTGAGTAGGTACCTGGACTAGAAGACCTCCAAGGTCCCTTCCAATTCTATTCTACTCTACTCTATTCTACTCTATTCTATGCTATTCAATTCTGCTCTGCTCTGCTCTACTATTATATTATATTATATTACATTACATTACATTATTATATTATTACATTACATTACTATATTATATTATATTATATTATATTATATATTATTATATTCTTGAAGCCACTGAGCTATATTATATATTCTAAATGCAAGCATTACACATCAGTTCCTGTACTGTGGATACGCCTAGGCTTTAATTTAGCGGTTCAGAATGTTCTAGATATTTTACTGCCATTTTACTGCCTTGATCTCTTTTTTTTCACTTTTGAGGATAGGAAATGAATGAGCAAATGAGGAATTCTCTACCTCAAGAAGATGAACCTCAGGAATCCTCCCTAGAAAGGTTCCAACTTGGAATATTTGCTCTTTTTGTATTTTGCCTTTCCTGTTGGGTGCCCATTTTTCTGCCCTCCAATATTTGGACTTCCCTGCAGTTGATCCATTGCTTCCTCCCTCCCCTCAAACTTGGTAAACTTCTGCATTATGCATAGCACATCAATAGATTTTCTTTAGTGCTAAATGTTTGCTTTCTGCTTTTTTCTATATGTTTTCAATCTTTTGTAGTTTCATTCCTAATTTTCCCCATTTGGAATTTGCCCATGCTCAGAGACTACTTCATGAAAGGTTGTAAGACTCTGACATAGAATAACAGGATTGAAAGGGACCTTGGAGGTCTTCTAATCCAGCTCCTTGCTCAATCTGGACACCCTATACCATTCTGGACAAATGGCTGTCCAGTCTCTTCTTGAAAACCTCCAGTGATAGAGCACGCACAACTTCTGAAAGCAATAAACTTGCCATAAAACCACAAATGCCATGGCCCAAGTGTGTGAAGAAATTACAGTTTATATGGCTTGATCTGACTCCAATCCCAGATTTAAATGCGTTTAGTGCAAGGTCCTTGGTGCCAGCCATGTTCCCAGCCTGTCCAGTCCTGAAGACCAAGCCTGGCAAGGCAAGACCTCCAGTGAAGCACCTAGACGGAGGTTCTCTGGCTTCTGCAGTTGTGGATAAAAGCCTCACGTGTCCTATTTGGGGATCATGGCTGACCCCAGCACATCCCAACTTTCCAGGATCCACCCCTGTTCTTAAATTCTAATCTGGAAGATCAAATCTCCTGAAGTGTCTGCCCAGAAGTGGCCTGAGCAGCATCTCTCTGGGGTGGAGTGGTAGTCCTCTTACTGCTGGAGGCCCCCACTCACCATGGGACAAATCTTGCTGGTTTGGGCATCAACATGATTTCCACACAGAGAGCTTCTTCTGATTGCTGGCTTCTAACTTATCATTGCCGGAGGATGTTCCTTGCACATGACAAATTTGCGTCTCAGGCAGTCAGGGCACAAAAAGCACCATGGAAGAGAAGGAGGCCCAAGGTGCATCAGATGTGCTGAGAGGCCCAGGGAGCACTGCAGGATGCTTGGAGACCTCTTCCAGACTCAAAACAGCTGACTAATTCTAGAGCAGTGTTTCTCAACCTTGACAATTTTAAGGCATGTGGACTTCAACTCCCAGAATTCCACAGCCAGCAATGCTGGCTGTGGAATTCTAGGAGTTGAAGTCCACGTGCCTTAAAATGGTCAAGGTTGAGAAACACTGTTCTAGAGGATGAGAATCCTCTGTTGGAGCTGGATCCTGGTGAATTCTCCTCTCCTCATCTGGGAGCCAAATATTCTCCACCAGCACACAGTTCTTGCTTCTTCCTCCTCTCCCCTCCCTTCTTGACTGAGCTGGCCCAAGCTATTTATATTATTGAGCAGGGCACCAAATGTCCTTTTTGCCCAACACAAAGACTGGTTTTCATAGTAACACAGGATTCTCTATTCCATGCCCTTCTCTGAGATTTGCTATTAACTGCCGACTGCATTCTGTGGTCTTCCCAGGGATTGTACTGGGCCTTCTGGTCTCTTCGCTAAGGTCAGAGTTTGCTTGGGAAGCATCTTTTTTTGATCTCTCGCCTAAGCCTAGTCATCTGGATTGCTCGGCAGAAACAAGCCACATCTTTGGGCCCTATCATCATATGCCTTCAGCTTTATCCAAAAGACTCCTGCTCTGCCTCAGATGTGAGATGCAAAGGCCACAAGGAACAGCAAGGATCTGATTATTCCAAGTCATTTGTCCTTCTCTCTGAAGGTATCTGACCCCAGCAGAAGAAACTTAATCAAAGAAGCACTTTGAGGGTGATGTAGTGGGCCTTCTTAGCTCCAGATTATTCTGGAAAACTATTTTGCCCAGCTGTAAACCATAAGTACAAATGCAGTTTCAAAAACTACCAAGGTTGACCAGTTTGTCTTCCATTTCTAAGTCTACCCTCCAGGGTCAAGGATTTGGCGATCGTCCTTCCCCCGTCACATCCACTGGCCTGAGGGACTCTCTTTTTGTGTATTCTGAGAAGCAGGCAAATTATGTGGCTGCATAATTGTAATGATAAAAGGAACTCCCCAACTGACCTGCCTCAACAGAGTCTTCTAAAGGTAGCACCTTGTACAAGATCAGAAGAGACCACTGGAAGAGAAGCATCTGCCTTGCACCAGCCGCTCAGGGGCAGCTCCTCCATCGGATTGTGCAAATGAAAGAGGGAGCAGGGAGGCGACCTGGGATGCTCTGCACAAAAAGGGTTTGATTTTTTTCTGATGTGGTCATTTGACTGTGAGCGGCAGCAGCAAATGCCAATTTTCGCATTCCTTAGACTGCCAGAAGTGCTCCAAAACAAGTCTCACTGTCAAAATCTTGGCTTTTGGCAAGTGTGCAAGACCTTTTGGCAGCTGGCAAGTGAAGCACATGGGCAGACGGTTCCACAGGGAAAGAGCAACTCTTACGATACAATAAATGTATGAAATCACATTCCTCAGCAGCCCCCACTCTCTCAGACACACATCCACTACACAAACATAGTTTCTGACCATGCAAAATCGTGGCCAAATGGACCAGTCTCCCCCAAATCCCAAGAAAAACAGAGAGAGCATGTTTGTAACACAACAGCTCCTCCCTATCCCAGGCACAGAAGTGTAATAAAAAATAATTTAAAAAACTCATGTTATGAAGTAAACCCAGTACCTGGAGCCTGCAGTAGCAGAGAACAGCTATAATGCACAGTAGTATGACAGTTGCTAATATTCCGCCGGTGATGACCACAGTCCCCGCGGTCATCCGACCTCTTCCCCATCAACACCTGGAAGGAAAGCAGAAAAAAGCATGACAAAGTCTGTTGGGGGGGGGGAGGCAAGGGTTGCAAGAGCTCCAGACTGCTCCTCCAATCGCTGGAATCGCATTTCAGCAATCGCCTGAGTTCGCATCCAGTTGGTCACTTACGATGTCTCGGCAACCTTGTGAAAGGTCTTGCAAACTTGCAGGCACTGTGTGTGAAATCTCACTTCTGTGATTGCTTGCAAGAATCTGGGCATCCAAACTGTGATCCGTTGACCTTTTAAACCCGAGCTTGGAAAGTGGCCCACTTGCAGAGTGGGGTGGATCCCTGCCTGCCTGAAGCACTTCAGTTCCAGTGAAGATAAATCTGGCAACAGACCAGGTTGCCTCAAAATTGGCTGCCAAAGAGAATTAGGGCTAAAGTTAAATTAACACCCTTTCAACAGTTAGTTTAAAATTTGCTCTTTTAATATTGATTTTTTTCAAAATCTATCACACCACTAGAATTTTTACTTTGTGAACAAGCACAAAAGGATATTACGAGTTTGGGTTCAACCTCACAGAATTGCAATGCAATTATCACGATAAAGCTATATGTTTTGATGGAACCGAAGGATACCTAGGAAATCTACACAAGATGTGTGTTAAAACACAGCTGAGACTGAAATGATATGTTTGCCAAAAGAGATGTGCAAAGAGGATGCCCATTTGTCTCCATGGGAAAACTAACTTCCATCTGCCAATTGCAGCGTCTACCTGTTAAGCCACTTGTGGAACTGACCACCTGCTGGACAGTGAAGAGCTTTGCGTTCCCTGCACCGAGAGCTTTTCAGACATGGAGAAGAGGAATGTCTTCTAGGAATGTCACTAGCCCCACTGGGGTTGGGGACACAATGGGTCAAGCAACGTGTGGGGTATCAGGGACCTTAAAGCAACAGGGCTCCCTGCAGCTGCTCAGTATGGTATGGAAGGAGCAGCTAAGGGACGGGAGGAAAGGTCAAACCCAAAGATTGCCTTTGACGTGCAAGGTGCCACAGACCTCAACTTACTCGTTCTCGCCTTCTTCTGCTAAGGGAAGAGGTTTCTTGACATAGGGTCACTTATCCTCAGTAAGCGGATGAAACTCAACCTTGATCCCTAGTTCACCAAGTGAGACAGTCATGGCCTTGTCGCCAATCGATAGGAGGCTGAATGGGAAGAACTGGCTTGAGCCAAACCCAGACAGCCCTGGGTCTGCCAGTGACCGAGATTCTTCAATGGGGTGGCCTTGGGGCATGATTGGGGGCCTTCCTGGTCTCAGCTTCTGTCCAAAGAGCACAGGAAGACTGTTGCCCAGATCCATCTAGTGCATCAACTGTACCCTTTCCTGGAGCAATGGTCTCTTCTCAGAGTTGCCTGCAGGTAAGCAGTGAGCTCTACGACATGATGCAGCCTTGGAAAACCATTCGGAAGCTACAACTGGACCAGAAGGCAATGGCAGAGTTACAGATATGCCTCAGTACAACACCCTGTAACAAACCTGCTAAATGGGCTACAGTGTTTATCAGTGAGTTTCCAGATGAAATTCAAAGTGTTGGTTATCCCGTATCAAATTCTTCATGGGTTTGGTGATCAAAAGGTCCACCTTTTTCTCGTTGTTTCTATCCATCCAATAAATCCAACGGAGGGGGTTGCTCTGATTGATCCCATTGAATGATGTAGATTAGCTGATAAAGTGCTTGATTTCCCCACTTGGTTATCTTTTTTTCTGATTTAATAAGTTCTATATTCTATAATATATTCTAGCTTTGATTTTAAATAAAGCTGCTGTTCAGACGGGTAGCCTTAAAATCTTATAAATAATCTATTTCTGAACAACCTTCTGCTTGACCAAATTATGCCAACTTGATGACAAGTGAGGGCCAATTAACAGCTAAAACTAGGACTTCAATTTTCCAAGAATTATTTGCCACCACTGAGAAACTGGATGGGCTTTCTTCCTCCCTGGATCGCTTGACCAAGCTGATGAGTCTGTGACAATTCACCAAGGCCCCCTTGCTACGGTCAACTTGCTGTGGTCAGTTTGCTGTAGGATAACTCTGTGGCAACCAGCTCACCACAGGACTAATATCAAAGAAATAATGGAATAACTGAAGAAAGAATGCAAAATGATAGACAGAATGAAATGTGAATGGCAAAAATCAAAATATTTTTTATTTATTTTAAATAATTAAATAGAATTGTTAAATTCTCCCACAGCGAGTGTCCTATGGCAAGTTGTCCGGCAATGAGTTGGCTGTGGTGAGTTGGCTGTGGCAAGTTGTCCGCAAGCTGACTAGGGGGAACGTTTCCACCAGCAAGAGGAAGCCTCCCCAATTACCCCATGGATTCCCGGATCAAATCTGAGGGTCAAAGCTCCAGGAAGAGCTTTGGTTTTGTGACCAATTTAATAAAGCTGTCCATTAAACCCTCACATGTAAAGGCTGCTGGGCATCACAGGAGCCTTGCCGATCTTTGCAGCACAAAATGGCTTAGCAATAGCAAGAACAGTTACTTATAAAGCACTTCATAGTGCTTTACAGCCCTCTCTGAGCTGTTTACAGAGTCAGCATCTTGCCCTCAACAATCTGGGTCCTCATTTTACCCACTTTGGAAGGATGGAAGGCTGAGTCAACCTTAAGCCCGTGAAACTCAAATTGCTGAACTGCTGGCAGCCGGCAGTCAGCAGAAGTAGCCTGTAATACTTCATTCTTACCGCTGCACCACCACAGCTCTTAGCAGGGAAAGGGTTGGGCATTGCATTCTGCTCAATTTGAAGCCTGTTCCTGACCTCTTTTGAACTCTACCCAAGCCATGTTGCTTAAGACCTGAAGTTAAGTCACTCATTACTGCCTGACCACTCCAGAAAGCAAACAGTTTGACTCTCAGCACAGCAACTGATAAAGCAACCCTGTAGAACAAAAGGGAAGAATGTATTAATGGCCCCAAAGAAGAATTTGATTAATACTTCGCAGCGAGAAGGTCAACCAAAGGACTCTTTCAAAATGCTGCCAATTGAAGAAAAAGTGGAACTCCTCAGATCTGAAGCAATGTCTGAAGCCACAGCCCAGTTGGCAAGAGCAGTGGTCTAGGTGGGATGATCTGACTGAGGCAAGATTAGATGCTACAACTATTTTTCATCCTGTTGTCCAAGCTGAGAAGCTGGAATGGGAGAGAGCATTCAGCCCTGCTAGACCCACATCCATCCAAGATGCAGCCGAGGAAATTAGTTTCATAATGAGTCGGCCCCAAATTCCCTTACTGACCAGCCAGTGTGATGGCGTGGAGCTCTTCCACTCTTTGCTACTGATGAATACCATGTACCAACAAGCAGACACAATGACAACCCTGATCTCTCTGCCCACATTCAGAACACAGATCAAGATCAACCCCCAATCATAGGGAGAGCCTAATAAGGGTTCAAAACAACGTTCATAAGACAAACATCTCCATAAAAGGCTCAGCTTCTTGATGTGCTACTGAAAAGCTAGGGAAAGTAGCCATGTTTTCTTCTGCTCCCACCAAGCTGACTGTCAGAATCCAATTATATTTCATCTCTAGTTATCAACTATGGAAAACCCCATTCCTGCCTTCTCTGGATTCTGTCATACGATGAAGGGAAGGGGGTGAACAAAGGGGCTTTATGGCCCTCACTTCCTTCAGTACACTTCAAAGAGACTGGATGTGGATACCACCAAAAGGACTAACCATAAGAATGGGGCTATTACCTTTCATGTACTCCTCTCTGAAGTCTACCTCCTGTCAGCAGTGAGAGAAAGGGGGTGGGAATGTAATGCCTGGGACTGTCACTGGAAGAAGGGGATGATGGGGTGGGCTACTGGGGAAACCCTTAAAACCTTGAATGGGAGAACTTGGACCCCAAGTCCTGTCTAGAATGCCTGCAACCAGTTTCTCAGAATTGTGATGGGAACTTTAACTCAAGAAAGAAGTAATATCTTCTCCATTTATTACTTTAAAAAAAAAAAGAAGGGAGGAAAAAAATGGCGGAGGAATCTTTTCACTTTCACTTTCACTTTCATCTGGCAACAATGTTTAAACTTGTAACAGACTTTACTTATTTAAAGAGTTAGTTTCTCTTTTCTTATGTATGGGGGATTTGTTTTTATTATCCCCTTATTTTATTTTGCTATAAGAAGTGGCTTTTTTTTTAAAAGAAAAGTTGGAAAATGGCTTCAAAACGCCATGGAATTTCTTCTCTTCCTAAAAGCTCAATCTCTTCTCCAGTTATCCAGACTGTTCAGCAATCAAAGCCTAAGTCACCTCCACCCTCCCCCCATCTCAGGCTCTCACACTTAAAGATATATAGGATGTTTTACAGGATGCTTTGGAGAAAACTGCACAAAAGAATAAACATGAGACAGCAGAGCTTTTGGAGCAGAAAAATAATGAGATGAGAGAAGATATTGTGCTGGCTCTCCAGGGACTTGCAGCTCATGTAGAACGCCTCAACGACCGTATGGATGAGGTGGTGGGAAGTGTTGAAAGATTAGAGGACAGAGTTGAAAAAGTTGATGCACCACAGAATGAAATTATAATGTCACAATACAGAGATATGGAATATGCTTTGAGAATAAGAGGGTTGAAGGATAATGTGCAAGATAATTTGAAAGAAGAAATTGCAGCAGAATTAGCCTCCATTTTGGGATGTGAATTTGAAGAAATGTTGAAAGAGATAGAAATTTTTTTTAGAGTTAATTCATGGATTGTGAGGCAGAGGAATTTACCAAGAGATGTGGTTATTTATTTTTCCAGAAGATCACTTCGTAATGAAATTATACAGGCTTTTTATAAGCAAAGATTTCAAATTGCAGCTCAAGATGTTATAATTCTAAAAGAAATACCTCTAAAAATTCTTAGAAAAAGAAAGGATTTTGCTTTTTTGGCTGAGGAGCTTAAGAAACGACAGATCCAATTCAGATGGGATGTACCTGTTGGAATAGTGGTGAATTATGTTGGTACACGTTATATACTTAACACAATTTTAAAAGCAAGAGATTTTTATGTTTCTGTTTTGAAGGCAGGTGCACCACAGTCTCCACGATCTAAAAGAAATGAAGGCAAGTCTGAAGGACAGTTGGCTGTAGGAGCAATGTCATTAGTAGGAGAAGAATTGTTGGTTGAATCTATGCAGCAGAGTTTGGAGATAAAAGAAGACCGAAGGGAACAGAGAATGACTCGTGCAGCCCATAAACGTAGAGAAAAAGAACAACAAAAGGTAGAGGTTGGAGTTACAACACAAGTGGCTACCTCTGAGCCAGTGGAAGGAACAAGACCAAAAAGGTCATCGACTGCAGACTTACATGCAGTGTTCCGAAGGCTTCAAGTTACTAAAGATGGCAAAGTTCCTGACATGGAATGTTAATGGTTTGAATTCACCACAGAAAGAAAGAAAGTATTTCATTATTTGAAACAACACAAGAATGATGTTATATGTTTGCAAGAGACTCATATTGCATTAAAGGACCAAAAGTATTTGATCAATTCTCGACTGGGAATACATTTTGCAGCCTCTGCTCCGCAGAAAAAAGGAGGGGTAGTTGTTTATGTGAGGAAATATTTTTTTCCGAAGTTAATTAACTCTGACCCACAAGGAAGATATGTTATTATTGATTTATTATTAAATGGTAAGAGATGTCTTATCATTGGATTATATGCTCCTAATCAACAACAAAAACATTTCTATAAGATTATATATCAGAAACTAACTCAATTGGATTATAAATCAGTTATTATGATGGGAGATTGGAATGGTGTTTTAGATTCAAATAAGGACAAGAAGGGTTCTTTCAAATCTTCCAATCATGCAAAACTATCTCAATCTTTTTTTGATTTGAAGGATGATCTGGAACTTAGAGATATTTGGCGAGAACGGAATATTGAAGAAAGAGACTTCACTTTTTTTTCAGACAGGCATTAATCGTATTCCAGAATTGACTTTTTTTAAATTACTAATGGTCTTTTTTCTAGGGTGAAGAATGCCAAGATATTTCCTAGAATATTCTCAGATCATAGTCCTGTATGGTTGGAGTTATCTATTGGAATAGAAGGACTTGGAGATTTAATGAAAATTTATTTAGATATGAGGAGAATTTAAAGAAATATAGAAATTATTTAAAGGAATTTTTTCTTTTAAATATGCATAAGGGTACTTCGATGCCAATGGTGTGGGATGCAAGTAAAGCATACATGAGAGGTGTTTTGATTTATATGAACAATGCGTATAAGCGCAAACAGATGCAGAAACGTAAAGACCTGGAAGAAGAGATTAAATGTAAGGAGAAGGCTCTTGTTTTAAATCCACTGGACAATAATTTAAAGGTTTCTATAACTATGCTTAAGGAGCAATTTAATATGTTAATAACTGATCAGATTGCAATTAATTTGCGGTATATGAAACATAATACATTTTGTAATGCAAATAAATCTGGTAGGTGGTTGGCTTACCAACTACGAAAGAAACAGAAATTAAGGATTATAGAGAAAATAAATTACAAATGTAAAGAAGTATATCAACAAAATGTGATTAAAAGGAGTTTTTTAGATTTTTATTTAAAGTTATATGCCAGCGAAGGTATACAAGTTTCAGATATAGAAAAGTATTTACAGGAAGCACATTTTTCTAGACTTTCAAATGATCAACGAGATGAGATGAATGGTTTAATTACTTCTGAAGAGATCATTTGGTCAATTAAGCAATTAAAGGTTGGTAAGGCTCCAGGTACAGATGGATTAACAGCAATTTATTATAAAATGTTATCTGAAGAAATGATAGAACCATTGAAGGAACTTTTAAATAATATTCTGTTAGGAGCAGAGGTACCTCCAATTGGAGAAGGGCATTTATATCATTGATCCCATTATCAACAACAATCTGCACAAATTATAGTTAATGGGGGATTAACAGATGCATTTAATATTGAAAAGGGTACTAGACAGGGATGTCCTTTATCCCCATTGTTATTTGTTTTAACTATGGAGATTTTACTTATTAAAATTCGAGAATCATCTAGAATTAAGGGAATAAAAATAAATAAGAATGATTATAAGTTGAGAGCTTTCACTGATGATTTGGTTGTGACATTATCTCAACTGACAAGATTCGGTTAGGGACTTGGTTGAAATTTTAACTCAGTACGGCAAGGTTTCTGGCATTAAGGTAAATAATACTAAGACTAAAATATTATCGAAAAATATGTCTATGAAGGAAAAGGATATTTTGGCTAAATTAACAGGTTTTGAAATAGTGAGAAAGGTTAAATATTTAGGAGTATATATTACAGCTTCTAGTGTTAAATTGTATAAAAATAATTATGAGACATTATGGGCAAAAGTTCAAAAGGATTTAAATGATTGGAAAAAACTACAGTTATCTTTGTTGGGAAGAATTTCAGCAGTTAAAATGAATATTCTTCCAAAGTTTCTTTTTTTGTTTCAAATGATACCTATTTTGAAAAAAGATGCTAACTTGGAGGAATGGCAGAAGGGGATTAATAAGTTTATATGGGCAGGGAAAAAACCAAGAGTTAAGTTTAAGATTATACAAGATATACGGGAAAGAGGAGGA
Source organism: Crotalus tigris (assembly GCF_016545835.1). Taxonomy (NCBI): domain Eukaryota; kingdom Metazoa; phylum Chordata; class Lepidosauria; order Squamata; family Viperidae; genus Crotalus; species Crotalus tigris. Next base: position 45,203 of record NW_024097297.1, read on the forward strand.
CTTAAGGCGCCTAATTTAAAACTGTAGTATGATGCGGTGGCTTTAACGTTGACTAGAGATTGGCTCAATTTAACAAATAAAAATATCCTTTCTCTTGAGGGATGGGATTTAGTATATGGATGGCATGCTTATCTAATTTATGATAAAAAGTGGACCAGGTTTTTAAATCCCATATCTTGAGAAGTGCTTTGTTGCATGTCTGGAAGAAGCATTATTATAGGTTAAATTATAAAATTCCAATTTGGGGAGTTCCTGGACACGGGATAGAGGGAATATCTAGGGGTGTGAATTTGGACAGGATTTCTTATAAGGAATTGCTTAGTTTGGTAGGGAAGGATTGGAAATTAAAGTCTTTAACTGAGCTGAAGCAAGAAAATATTGTATACTCTTGGTTTCAGTATAATCAATAGTTAGGGAGGTGGACTCTAGATCAAAAGGTTGGAATTACTTTAGAGGATGTGAATTTGGTAAAACCGATTAAAGATCAAACTCGAGCCCAAATAAAGAGAATTTATAATGTTTTAATAGAATTAGATTCTGAAACGGAGTTAGTTAAAGATTGTATGGTTAAATGGGCTCAAGATATTCAAGAACCAATTTTATTGGATACATGGGAGACAATTTGGGTTAGAAATGTAAATTTTACTCAAGCGCAAAATTTAAGAGAAAATTTTTATAAAACGTTTTATAGATGGCATTTGGAGCCCCAAAAGTTGTCCCGCATGTATCCTAATTTACAGCCCAAATGTTGGAGATTCAGATGCAACTCAGCTCAGATGCAACCTATTTTCATATTTGGTGGACTTGTAGAGATATAAAAGCTTTTTGGATTAAGATTTGGTGGAATATTCAAAAGATTTTTAAGAGAAAGATAAAGTTTACTCCACAATTGTTTTTGTTGGGTATTACGGTTGATTTTGATGTTAAAGAAATTAACTTGATGTTGAAGAAGAATGGATACTTAAGGCGTCTAACTTAGCAGAAATGGCAAAAATTTCCGCTTATTTGAAGGACCATTCACAAGAAAAATACATTTTGGTCTGGAGAAGATGGATTAATTATATTCAAAAAAAATATGAGACTGAAAAGTATTATTTTGCTTACGAGTAGATTTTAGGTTATTATTAATAGTTTAATATGATTGAATTTATACTATGTTTAGCTTTGGTTTAACTGTATCATTATTTTTATTTTTAATTTGTTAATATTTGTTTTGAAAAAGGAGTTAAAGTATGTTATGGATTTGATTGTTAGTAGAGTTGGGTAATGTTAGTTAGATTATGATTGTTTATTTGTAACCCTGTAATCAGCTCTGGGAAGTGGGGGAGGGGGGAGGGATGGGAGGGTTTTGGGTTATATATTGTAAAAAATTTCTAAAACTTTTAATAATAAAAAAAAGAAAGGTGACCCTGAGACGGGGGGGCCAAGCAACCAGAATGGAAGTAGGAGATGGAGAAATCCCTGCACGCAAGTGAAGAGGAAGGGAGCTGGGCACCGTACTCGCACTGGATCCTAGAGAAAGCTATTGACCTGATGAAGAGAACTCTCAGCTCCCTAGGAGAGGAGAATCCTGAGCCCTACGTCTGCCCCAGCTCCTGGAGCCGCAAAGGGAGAGACACCGAGGGGGACGTGGAACCTGCAACCCCGGGGACATCTGCTGATCCAGTAGTCCCCACCCCCTACCGGACCACAGATGGCAATCTGGACGGAAGACACTACCACCAACAACGGAGGCACCGATCCATTCCAAGACGTCCACCGTTGGAGGTGAAATTCAAAGGGGAGCCAACACGCTTGGGGTTTTTCCTAACCCAAGTCCTCAGCTACATGGAGAAACAGGCAGGACATTCCCAGCGACAGAGCCCGCATCCGGATCGTGCAATCTGCCCTGGACGGACCGGCTGTAGATTGGGTGGTCAACTTGCATGACTCCAATGCCCCAGAACTCAGTAACTTCAACCGTTTCATGTCCTCTCTGAGAAAACGATTTGAAGACCCCCTGGCTGATCGCAAAGCCTGTGAAAGGATAAAAACGATGAGGCAAGGCAAACGCCCGGTGGCTGAATATACACAAGAATTCCGGGCCATTGCCAGCAAACTGAATTGGCCAGAAGACATCCTCCTTGGCCATTTCAAAGACGGACTAAACTATGATCTATATGACGCTTGCCTGCCCCGAGGGGACCCACATCGACTTGAGGAATGGTACGTCTTGGCAGAGGAAGCAGAGATCGACATATTGAAGAGGCATCGCTGAGGAAAACAATGGAACCGTTCCCCGCCTGAGTTGACACACGAACCAGTGAAACCATTGGCTACAGCCAAGAAGCAAATGGGGTGTTTCAAGTGCGGAAGAGAAGAGCATCGAGCTGTAGAATGCCGCTCAAAGGCCCCCCAGCACAACTCAGACAGATTCCCAATCAGCAAATCCGGAAAGTCTCCAGCTAAGCCAAAAGAAACGGCCATGAGAATGATGGAGGTTGTGGAACCCCCCACCTCTGCTCATCAGGGGGAAAGAACTCCAGCCTACACCGCAGGGCCGGTGGACACCTCAGACGACAGCTCGGAGGGCGAACCCCTGGTAAATGGACGCATCGCATCCATCCTCAAGACAGTGACTATATTAATTCCCCCCATGCCCGAAGCCGTGAAGGTGAAAGCCTTAATAGACTCTGGCTGCACCCGCTGCCTCATTAGCCCAACACTAGTGGGGAATCTGGGCATCTCATCCAGGAGACTGGAACAACCAATCTCATTTGGCCAGCTAGATGGATCCATAGCAGGGGGGGTGCCAGCTACCCTAGCCACTTTACCAATACACCTCTCCCTGGACAACCATGAAGAGGACATAACGTTTGTGGTGACCTCAGGTATGGAATGCCCAATGATCTTAGGGATGAAATGGTTTAAAAAATGGAACCCCTGGGTGAATTGGAGGATGGCAGAAATCAAATTCCCTAAGGGGGACCCTATGGACTTAAAACCCCAAAGGGGACTACCAGAACCAAGAACTGAAAAAGCATCCATGGGGGAGGAAAAGGGACCACCAAAAATATCAGAGGAATACAGAGACTTTGCTGAAGTTTTAAGTGAGGAGAGGGAGAATGAGCTCTCCCCCCCACCGACCCACAGACTGTGCCATTGAATTCAAGCCTGGGGCAAAAGCCCAGAAGCCCAGATTATACTCCATGTGCCCAAAGGAGAAGGAGGAAATGGAAAGATTCATAAAAAAAAATCTAGAGTGGCTGCCCCGGTCCTCTTTAGAGAGAAGAAGGATGGCTCTTTATGTTTATGCGTGGATTATAGGGCCCTGAATACAATCAGTGAAAGCAACCTATACCCTCTGCCCCTCATGAAAGGCTGTCACACCTATCGAAAGGGAAATTTTTTTCTAAACTAGACCTAAGGCAGGGGTAGGCAACCCAAAACACTCAAAGAGCCACTTGGACCCGTTTCCCACCAAAAACAAAACACTGGGAGCCGCAAAAACCTTTTTATATCTAAAATGAAGATAACACTGCATATATCCTTTTTTACCTTTATTATAGGTGTGTGTATGTGTATGTGTGTGTGTGTGTGTGTGTGTGTATGTGTATACACACACACACACACACATACAGACACACACACACATATACACATTAAAAATAAAAGTAAAAATATGACTCTTGGGAATATCCATACTATTAAAACAATGATCACCAAGAGAATGCTTTAAGAGAATAAAATTACATACACACACAGGTAAAAAAAGGATATATGCAGTGTTATCTTCATTTTAGATGTCAAAAGGGTCTCTCTCCCTCCCTCTCTCTCTATCTGCCCTTGGTCTGCCACTCCTCTTCCCCCACTCTCTCTCTCTCCCTCTCTCTCTCTTTCTCTCTCTCTCTCTCTCTCCCCCCCCCTCCTATCTGCTGCTCACCTGGCAAGCCTCAAGCTGTTGTCCAACAACCTCCGGGGTAGGCAACCTCATCTCTTTTATGACTCATGGACTTCAACTCCCAGAATTCCTGAGTCAGCCTAGCTGGGCTAGCTAGCTCTCTCCTGCCCTTCCTGCTTCCTGCTTCCTTCAGAGACGCAGCAAAGGGAGGAGCTCCGCCCAGAAAGCTTTTCAGCTCCTCGGAGAACACTGTGAGTGCACTCTCTTTTACACACACACAAAACACACACACACACACACACACACAAAACACACACACCCAGACACACACACACACACACACACACACACAGAAGCAGGGAAGTGCAATTGCCTCTCTCTGTCTCTGTCTCTCTCTGCAAAGGCAGAGGAGGCTGGGAGCCACAGGGGAAAGCTCAAAGAGCCGCATGCGGCTCCGGAGCCGCAGGTTGCCGACCTGTGACCTAAGGGAAGCTTATTATCGCATGAGAATTAAGGAAGGGGATGAATGGAAGACCACATTTAATTGCCCCATGGGGTGCTGCCAATTCAAAGTCTTGCCATTTGGATTACAAGGAGGCCCCGCAGTATTTATTTTATTTTTAAAATTTATAAACCGCCCCACTCCTGCAGGACTCTGGGTGGCTAACAATAAAAAACACATAAAACATAACAAACAACAATACAAAAACAATCATCCAGGGGTCAGATTTTATAAACCCCAGGCCTGCCGGAAAAGCCAGGTCTTAAGCAGCTTACGGAAGACCAACAGGGTGGGAGCGGTCCTAATCTCCGGGGGGAGCTGGTTCCAAGACGTGGGCGCCATCACAGAGAAGGTCCTCCCCCGCAGCCCCGCCAAATGGCACTGCTTGGCTGACAGGACCTGAAGGAGGCCCAGCCTGTGGGATCTAACCGGACGAAGGGAACTATGAGGTAGTAGGCGGTCTCGCAAATAGCCTGGCCCTGAGCCATATAGAGCTTTAAAGGTAATAACCAACACCTTGAATTGGACCCAGAGACCAATAGGCAACCAGTGCAGCTCACGGAGGATAAGTGTAACGTGGGTGTACCGAGGAGCACCCACTATCACTCGCGGAGCTGCATTCTGGACCAACTGTAGTCGCCGAATACTTTTCAAGGGTAGCCCCATGTAGAGCGCATTGCAGTAGTCCAGACGTGAGGTGACAAGGGCATGAGTGACTGTAAGGAGAGCCTCCCGGTCCAGGTAGGGTCGCAACTGGTGCAACAGACGAACTTGTGCAAAGATCCTCCCAGCCACAGCTGTCAATGATGTTCCAATTTCAGCTGTGGATCAAGGAGGACACCCAAGTTGCGAACCCGCTTCGAAGGGGATATATTTTCCCCTGCTAGAGTCAACACTGGACAGTTAACATGATCCTGTGAGACAACATCCAAAGCCACTCGGTCTACAACCTTCCCCAAAAAGGGGAGATTGGAGACTGGACGGAAGTTATTTAAGTCAGCCGGGTCCAGGGTAGGCTTCTTGAGAAGGGGCCTCACAACCGCTTCCTTCAAGGATTGCGGGAAAGACCCCTCCCTCAACGAAGCGTTGATCAACACCTGGAGCCAGCCTCGTGTCACCTCCTTAGTGGCCGAGACCAACCAGGAAGGACACGGGTCCAATAAACAAGTGGAGGCGCTCATCGCTCCCACCGCTCTGTCAACATCCTCAGTGGTCACAGACTCAAATTCATCCCATAAAACTGGGCTAAGACCTGCCCCGGTCATCTCAGAAGGCCCTGCCCAATCGGAGTCTAGGTCTGTCTGAATCCGAGCGATTTTGTCTGATAGGAACTGCACAAATTCTTCCGCCCTACCCTGTAAGGGCTCCCCGGCTTCCCGAACATTAAGTAGGGAACGGGTCACCCTAAACAGGGCGGCGGGGCGAGATTCTGCAGACGCAATAAGTGCGGAAAAATGCGAACATTTTGCCGCTCATATCGCCACTAAATAAGTCCTAATATAGGCTCTTAAAAGTGTCCGGTTGGATTCAGAGTTACTAGCCTTCCAGCGTCGCTCTAGACGTCTCTTCTGATGCTTCATCTCCCGTAGCTCCTCGGTAAACCAAGGTGCCCTCCGGGATCCACAATCACGGAGAGGTCGCAAAGGCGCGATCCGGTCTAACGCCCCTGATGCCAGCTTATTCCAAGCAGCAACCAAGGACTCAGCTGGTTCGTGGAGGAGGGAATCAGGAAAACCCCCAAGCACTATTTGGAACCCCTCCGGGTCCATTAAACGCCTGGGGCGGAACCACCTAATCGGTTCCGCCTCCTTGCGGTGGGGGAGTAGGACCAAGAAATCTAACCCCAACAGGAAGTGATCCGACCATGACAAGGGAGAAGTAACTATACCTCTTAAATCGAAATCACATCTCCACTGCCCCGAGAGGAATACCAAGTCGAGCGTGTGTCCTCCCCTATGGGTCGGACCCTGAATTATCTGGGTCAGGTCCATGGTTGTCATGGAAGCCATGAACTCCTGACCCACACCGGAGGATTCACCGAGTGACGGCAGATTGAAATCCCTCAGCACCATAAGCCTGGGGAATTCCACTGCCAACCCGGCTACCCCCTCCAGCACCTCGGGCAGGGCTGTTGTCACATAGCTGGGAGGCAGGTATGTCAACAACAAGCCCAACTGAACCCTTGAATCCAACCTCAAGAGAAGGGACTCACACCCAACAACCTCTGGGGCAGGGATCCTGCGAGGTCTATTTATGCAATTAATCAATGACATTCTAAGGGAGCACCTGTTTAAGTGGGTCCTTGTTTACTTAGATGACATTCTTATCTTCACCGAAACAAAAGAGGAACGTGTCAACCTAGTTAGAGTGGTTTTAAAGAAATTGCGAGCCGCCCACCTATATGCCAAATTCTCGAAATGCAAATTCCACCAGGAAAGGATAGACTACCTAGGTTATCGCATATCCCCCCAGGGCATTGAAATGGACCCTGAGAAAGTCAGAACAGTATTAGATTGGGCACCACCCCGCACAAGAAAGCAACTACAAAGTTTCCTGGGCTTTGCAAACTTTTACCGCCAATTCATCCCCTCATTTGCCCCTCACTAACTTACTAAAAACAAAGGGAGCATCCTCAGTAAAACCTAGCCAGCCACTAACATGGACAATGGAGTGCCAAGCAGCGTTTGAGAGATTAAAGAGACTTTTTTCTGCCGAACCAGTACTGAGGCACCCAGACATGGATAGGCCCTTCGTAATACAGGCGGATGCAAGTGATGTGGCAGTGGGGGCTGTTCTATTACAAGAAAACGATGAAGGGGTATTGCAACCCTGTGCATATACATCCAAGAAACTCACGGAAACAGAACAGCGCTGGCCCGTATGGGAGAAAGAGGCATACGGGTTATGTTGGTCATTACTCACGTGGTGACAGTTCCTGGAAGGCAACAAAATGCCCTTCCAGGTGTGGACTGATCACAAAAATTTGGAAGCCCTGAAAGCACCCAGGAAGCTCAATCCCAAACAAGCCCGCTGGTCCCAGCATTTTCACCAGTTCCAATTTAAGCTCAAACATTTACTGGGGATAAAGAACTTCCTCGCATGCCCCAATATAACAGCACGTGAGCCACAGACTCTAAACCAATGATGGCAGAGTCACAACTGGCAGCACCAGTAACCACCAGAACCCAAGCTAAATTAAAATCACAACTGGACAGCCAAACTGGAATTGAATTCCGGAAAAGTTTGGAAACAGATGAATGGTTCCAGAAAAACAAAAATGTGTGCACAATGAGAAACAGGTTACCTTGGGTAGGGGAAAAGTTATATATACCAACAACCCAAAGAGTCACATTCATGCAGCTTTGCCATGACACAAAATCAGCAGGGCATTTTGGATTTGTAAAAACTTTACACTTAATTAAATGGCAATTTTGGTGGCCATCCATAAAAAAGGACATAGAAAGCTACGTGGCCAGCTGTCCAAAATGTGCAACTGCAAAGAGGTTGCAAGGGAAATCGCCAGGACTATTACAAACAGTGGCAAATCCCTCAGCTCCCTGGAGGGAAATAGCCATGGATTTTATAGTGGAATTGCCAGAAAGCAATGGGAATGGATGGTCACGGAGTTGTTTTCCAAAGAGGTGCACTTTATCCCTTGCCAAAAGATTCCCTCCACAAAAGCCTTAGCGAAACTTTTTGTCCAGCACATTTACAGATTGCATGGGGCACCCCAACGCATCATCTCTGATAGGTCAGTGCAATTTACATCTGCATTTTGGAAGGAATTTTTATCCCTCTTAGGAACCACTCAGGGACTGCCATCACCCATAAGGAAATGGGGGGGCTGAAAAAATGAACTCAGTACTTGAGCAATATTTAAGATGTTTTCTTAATTTCCAACAGAAAGGGACTTACTCCCTTTTGCAGAAGTTGCCTACAATAATGCAATCCACTCCAGCACAGGTTACACTCCTTTTCAAATAGCCACCAGTCAAAGTTTCAACCCCATGCCAGAATTAACTCCAAACGAACCGGCGATCCCATCACTGAAAGAATGGATGGAACAATTACAAAACACCTGGCCAATAGTTAGAAAAGCACTAGATGAAGCTGGGCAGGCATACAAAGCACAAGCCGATAAAAAAGGGTTGACTTGGTGGTTACTTTGTCGCAACCTACTTATTCTGTAGTAAAGTTATTACAGTTGATTTATCATTATGGTTTGGTTTCGGGTTTTAAGATTAATGTTAATAAGACTAAAATCCTACCTAAAAATATGACTATTCGGGAGAAGCAGATTTTGGTTAATTTGACGGGTTTTGAAATTGTTAATAAGCTAAAATATTTGGGAGTGATTTTATCTGTTTCTAATGCAAAATTGTTTAAGAATAATTATGAAAGGTTGTGGGTTAGAGTACAGAAAGACTTGAGGAATTGGGAGAAGTTGCAATTATCTCTCATGGGAAGAATTGCAGTGATAAAAATGAATGTTCTACCCAAGTTTCTTTTTTTGTTTCAAATGTTACCGATTTTGAAGAATGAGATTAATTTAAGTGAATGGCAGAAAGGTATTAACAAATTTATCTGGGCAGGGAAAAAACCAAGGGTAAAGTTTAAAATCATGCAAGACTCCCGTGAGAGAGGTGGACTCAAGGTACCGAATTTGAAATTATATTATGATGCGGTGGTTTTAACATTAATTAGTGATTGGGTAAATTTAACAAATTTGGAGATACTCCATTTGGAGGGATGGGATTTACTTTTTGGTTGGCATGCCTATTTAATATTTAATAAAAAAGTGGACCGGGCTTTTAAATCTCATATTATAAGAATCTCTTTACTTAGGGTTTGGAAAAAATATTATAAAAGTGATTTTAAAATACCACTATGGGCTATACCTTGGCATGCGATAGAGGGGATGAAAAGAGGTGTCAAAATGGATACGGTGTCTTATACACAGTTACTTAGATGGGATGGACAAAACTGGCAGTTAAACTATTGGAAGAGCTAGCACATGAAAATATTATTTATTCTTGGTTTCAATATAGGCAATTAGTAGATAGATGGAAGATGGACCATAAGGTGGGTTTCCTCAGAGAAGATGAAAATCTTATTAAGCAAGCGAAGGATCAAAGACAAACTCATATTAAGAGAATTTATGGGGTTCTAGTGGAATTGGATTCAGAAACAGAATTAATTAAGGATTGTATGATTAAATGGGCGCAGAATTTTGGTGAACCAGTTCTACTGGATACCTGGGAAACTATCTGGGTGAGAAATGTTAAATTTACACAAGCACAGAATTTAAGGGAGAATTTTTATAAAATGTTTTATAGATGGCACCTTGATCCACAAAAAATGTCTTTTATGTACCCTGACCTACAGCCTAAATGTTGGAGATGTGGTTGTTTGGATGCCACCTATTATCATATCTGGTGGTCGCGCAGAAATATAAAAGCTTTTTGGATTAAGATATGGTGGAATATTCAGAGAATTTTTAGAAGGAGGGTAAAATTTACTCCACAATTATTTTTATTAGATATAGTTACTGATTGTGATACAAAGGAGGTTATATTGATGTTGAACTTGATCACAGCCGCAAGGCTGTTAGTAGGACAATATTGGAAGAAGGAATCTTTGCCTACTTTGCAGGAATGGTTTCTTAAAGTGTCTTATTTGGCGGAAATGGCAAAGATTTCGGCTTTCTTAAAAGAACAATCGCAAGAGAAATTTCTTGCTGTTTGGGATAAATGGATAAAGTTTATACAATTTAAATTGGATATAAAAAAATATCATCTAGCCTTTTTATAACTTTTATTTTTATATATACACATATATTTTAGTGTTATATTCTTTTTTTTCATATAATTTTTTTAACTTTTTTTAATTAAACCTATATTCTGCTCTGGGAAGCTCCAGGGGGGGAGGGAGTGGGGGTTTTGGGGAGGGTTGGGGAAGGGTTGTTTTGTTTTGTTTTGCTTTGTTTTTGTATTGTATTGTATTGTGTTTTTTTTGTCTTTTTGTAAAAATTTATAAAAATTTTTAATAAAAAAAGGGGGGGTTGAGCCTACACATTCATTATAGGAGAAATGGTGTACTACAAAATACTTAAAGTCCCTACAACCCTGTAAAAAGCTTGGACCAAAATATATAGGGCCTTTTCCAATTAAAAGAATCATAAACCCAGTAACAGTAGAATTAGAATTACCAAAAACTCTCAGGCAAATACACCCAATTTTTCATTGCAGCTTGCTGAAAAGCGAGCATCAGTCATCTTTACGGCCAAAAATCCCTCCCACCACCACCTCCAATCATGGTGGAGGGCGAACAACACTTCGAAATAAAGGAAATCCTTGACTCTAGGAGATATCATGGAGCGACTCAGTACCTAGTTGCATGGAAACATCTCAACTAGACAACTGCCTCACAAAACGAATGGGTCCATAAATGTCATGTCAGAGCCCCGAAGCTATTAAAGAAGTTTCACACAGAGTATCCTAACAAGCCCGACTAACTTTTATACCTGTTTTGTTTTCTTTCAGGTGGATCTATCTTATTTTTAAGGGGGCAGGATGTCAGAATCCAATTATATTTCATCTCTAGTTATCAACTATGGAAAACCCCATTCCTGCCTTCTCTGGATTCTGTCATACGATGAAGGGAAGGGGGTGAACAAAGGGGCTTTATGCCCCTCACTTCCTTCAGTACACTTCAAAGAGACTGGATGTGGATACCACCAAAAGGACTAACCATAACAATGGGGCTATTACCTTTCATGTACTCCTCTCTGAAGTCTACCTCCTGTCGACAGTGAGAGAAAGGGGGTGGGAATGTAATGCCTGGGACTGTCGCTGGAAGGGGATGATGGGGTGGGCTACTGGGGAAATCCTTAAAACCTTGACTGGGAGAACTTGGACCCCAAGTCCTGTCTAGAATGCCTGCAACCAGTTTCTCTTAATAAAGATGCCTGTTGGAAGAAAGATTCCAAGTGTTCTGTCTTCTTAAGATGCAAAGTGGGGTGGGTCCTTACACTGACATTTCAGTTTCACAACAGGGAATTTAGTTCTTCCTTTCCCTTTAATTATTTCATGTGCCCCAAAGACTGATGGGGGGGGGATAGACAGAATCACCTGTTCAAATTCCAGGGATACTTTTATGAGTAACACAACACAAAATCGTGGATTATTCCACCCCACCCCCCCATGCCCACTAATCTTGGGTTGCACCATGTCCCAGATGTGGATGGCAGAGCAATGTGACCAGAAGGCCCACCAGGCCCTTCCTGGCTCTTTGCTTGATGTTCGTTATGGCTTCAGCTCAGCTCAGAACCTGCTAGGTAGCCACAAGCACCCTTGCCCACTCACGCTTTCTCCCTAATCCACCACACCTCCTACCAACTTTTTCTCTCCCCACCCCCCAGAGCCAGAGATTATTCTCATCACAGAAACACATTTCACACATGCACAGAATTCAGCTGGGAACATCTTTTTATTTTCTTCCTAACAGATTCAGAGTCCACCTTTTTCAGATCAACCAAGTGTTTATCCATTGGCTGCAACAGGAATTTACACTTGGGCTGAGTGAGAGAGACTGGTACAAAGTTACCAACCATTTAAGGCAGGACTAGAACTCACCTTCTCCTGGTTTTTAGCCAGGAGTCTTAATCCCTAGAGCAGTGGTTCTCAACCTGTGGGTCGGGACCCCATTTGGGGTCGAACGACCATTTCATGGGGGTCGCCAAACAACGCAGTCCGCCATTTTTGTCCCCTTTTCCTTAGCTGTGCTACTCCCTTTTATTCTATTGGCTTTTGAAAGCCAATAGAATAAACTCTCTTGAATAGAGTCTAATTCTATTGGCTTTCAAAAACAATAGGAATTGTCCAGGCTGTCTCTGCCCTGCTGAGCCCGTCAAAAGTCCCATTCTGCAAACGGGGCTGCACCAGTTGAGTCGTCCTCGACTTACGACCAGTTGAGTAGTCCTCGACTTACGACCAGTTGGGGGTCGCGGCATTAAAAAGGTTGAGAACCACTGCCCTAGAGCAAACTTGCTCTCTACTGGGAACATCTCTGCTTGGCAGAAGTTCAAAAACAGAACTTCCTGTCTAGACTTTTGGAGGGGGGGGAAGGCGCTTTATTTGGGACTCTGCAAGCTTCCAGAGCGATTGTGCACTTCATTGGACATTTGTTCACTGGACCTCACCAAGACCTTTGAGGCATATGATAATACACCAGACAGGAAAATAAGTTGAAATAGAATCCCTTCTACGGATCTCTGATTGCCTTATGCATCCAAAGAAGTGAGTTCTGTCCAATCAGAGCAAAATGTATTCTGTTACATCTCAGCTTCACTACCTCACAAAGTGTGTCTGAAGTCTTGCCAACTGTTGGGCTCTTGCAGAGGTGGTGGTTGCAGTTTTCCAAAGCTCTCCAAACAGGCCAGCCTGGAACCCGTTGCAGGGAACCCGGGGACTGTGCTCAGGGCTCCCCCTTCTGGGGCTGCCGGGATTTGTTTGGCCTGAAATCCAGAACAACCACCAGGTGGGTGGGGTTCAAGGCTTGGTCTCTGCTAAGGTCAAGCTCTTGGTTTGAGCCAAAAGCTCTTCTCTTTCCATGGAAGGATTCCTTCAAAAGATGAAGACTAGAGAAGAGCAGCTTCTCTTCCTCCGCAATCCCCCTCTCCTCCTCACAAGACGCTCCAGTCGAGATAATGGGGGGAGAGAAATAAGTCTTTTTTCAGTTAAACACAGCAAAAGAACACACTGCAAACAGGGAAGAGAATTTACAGTAACATTTCCTGCATTAACTCTGTAGACCTAGAAACTTGAAACTCTAAAGCCCAAGGGGAGAAATTCAAAACAGGAGACGTTCCACATGGAGAAATTCAAAAACAGAATTTCCTGTCTAGACTTTTTTTTGGGGGGGGGGGAAGCTCTTAATTTGGGGCTCTGTAAACTTCCAGAGCGATTGTGCACATCATTGGACATTCGCTCGCTGGATTTTGTTTTGGCTCCTTAGCTCTGCACCCACATTTTCTCACACTGTGTCATCCCTTATTGCTCCAAACCAGATTTCATGGTTAGTTTGGTTAGTTTTCATGTTGTGTCTAAAATTACAGGTGAACAATTTAGAGTCGTGTGAAAAAGTCAGAACACCTGATGTAAAGTGTTTTCCTTAACATATGTGGACATATCGATATTTTATCCTCAAACAGCACAGAAAGATAAAGGTGATGTAATTGAACAACAACAAAAACCCTTTGGAAAATTGCCTTTGCAACCATTCATTTAACAAAAAACTGACAGGCATACCACTTCCTTCTGTGGAAAAAGCAAGTAGCATCCCCTTGACTGCCCTGCCTGGTATCGTGTCCCCCCCCCACACACACACAGACATCTTCTCCAAGAGCGCTGCTGCTGCTGCTTGTAAGGGCCAGTCTGGGAAGGCCTTTCCCCCCTCCCCCAGGCAGAGGGTTTTCCACTGGGTGATGGCTGGGGGGGGGGCTTCCTGTACACACAGCCCCTTTCCCACCTGCCCCCAAGCATCTCCATGGAATTGAGACCTGGATTCTTCCCAAACCCTCTGGTTCTTTTCCTTCCTAGGAGGATTTACTGGCACATTTAGAAGGCCTTCACTGGGTTGTAAGGTCTGCCCTCAACAAAGCCTTTGAAGCTGATGCCCTGAGGATGAACTGCCAGGTGTTGGGGGGGGGCAGCCTCATGAGCTTCTTCCAGCGAAACGCTGCCTTTAGTTAAAAGGTTTGTCTCCTCATCCATCTTAACACAAATTCTGGGCAGCTTTCAGGCAAGAATAAAATCATCTTTGCACAATAAAAACTAAAGGTAAAAAAAAAAAAACAAAATTAAGGAAAAGCTGAAAAATCTGACAGCACAGCCACACTCCCAGTCTAACCGCCCCATCCCAGGGTTTGGGGGAAAAGCCAGGGCAGGTTAAAGGAGGGAGGGCTGCCAGATCCCTGGGGGGAGAGTTTTTGGTCTTAGCCAAACATGATTCCTAATACCATCTCTGCCTCATCTGCCAGAGCACCCGGATGCCTTTTGTGGGCAGCCGAGGCTGCCTCCCTGCTGATTTTATTTGTGCAACTCCTTTCTTAATGGCAGACTCCAGTGCTTGGATAACAGTAATGGCCACCAGACATCACAGGGTGGCATTCTGGGACTCTTAGAGACTTGGGTCAGCATCTGCCTCCACTCCTCAAGCTGAACTGACTGCAAGGGCCTGTCCTGGGACAAATTGGCACTTGTTTCAACTCTTGTCCTCTTTAGACAATGATGATGATAATAATAACAGTGGTGGTGGTGGTGATAAAAAGTTGGAAGGTACCTTGGAGGTGATCTAGTTCAACCCCCTGCTCAGGCAGGAAACCCTATACCATTTCAGACAAATAGCTGTCCAATCTATTCTTAAAAACTTCCCGTTGGAGCATTCACAGCTTCTGGAGGCAGGTTGTTTCAATTATTAATTGTTCTGACTATCAGGAAATTTCTCCTTGGTTATTGGTTGCTTCTCTCTTTGGTTAGTTTCCATCTGTTGCTTCTTGTCCTGCCTTCTGGTGCTTTGGAGAATAGCTTGACTCCCTCTTCTTTGTGGCAGCCCCTGAGATATTGGAAGGCTGCTATCATGTCCCCCCTCATCCTTCTCTTCGTTAAACTAGACACATCCAATTCCAGCAACCGTTCTTCATATGTTTTAGCCTCCAGTCCCCTGATCATCTTTGTTGCTCTTCTGTACACTCTTTCTAGAGTCTCAACATCTTTTTTACATCGTGGTGACCAAAACTGGATGCAGTATTCCAAGTGTGGCCTTACCAAGGCATTGTAAATTGATATTAACACTTCATGTGATCTTGATTCTATCCCTGTTAATGCAGCCTACCTGTGTTGGCTTTTTTGGCAGCTGCAGCACACAGCAGCTCCCTCTCACAGTTATTACTATTGAGCAAGGTACCACCTATACTATACCTGTGCATTTGGTTTTTCATCAAATCACTGATGAAGATGTTGAACAGCACTGGGCCCAGAACAGAGCCCTGGGGCACCCCACTACACACTTCCCTCCATGTAGTTGCGGTTCCATTGAGGACCACATGCTGAGTACAGCCGGTCAGCCAGCTACGAATCCATCTGGTGGTGATGCTGTCTAACCCACATTTTTCTATCTTGTCAAGTAGTAGGTTGTGATCTACTTTATCAAATGCCTTACTGAAGTCCAAGTAAATTATATCTACAGCATTCCTCTAATCCACTAATTTTGTCACCTAGTCAAAGAATGCAGTAAGATTTGTCTGGCATAGCTTCTGATTCCGGTTTGCAGCACTAGCAGATGCATAGGGACAGTCTGCTCTCCACCGTCCGGTTTTCCTTCGCCAAAAGACCCTGGAAAGGGTCGAAAGTCGCCCTGGAGGGGTGAACACTGCTGAGGAGAACCCTCACATGAGCGTGGAAGGGTGGCAGCCCTCCCACTCGAGCTGAGGCAGCTCCTTTGGATCGACATGGAAAAGACTGGCCATCAACATCTAGCTGCGCCAGCTGAAAGCCAAAAGCACTATTAAGCACAACGAAGCACCGTGGAAGATCTGGTGAGACCCTTCCTTTCCTCTCTTCTACCCTCACTACCTTCCTGTAAAAGTCGCTGAAATTTTCCCCCCACTCTTAATACAGCGGCGTTTATATGTTTTGGGAATTTAAGCTTGGAAACTAAAGAAAAGAATAACTATTTTTTTTTTAACCAAATAACTGTTTTTTTACATTTTGGATACTTTGGGGTCCTAAATGTTTTTACTATAGAGACTGAGCATTTTATCTATCTTAATTCCGAAAAATACCCTCCTTGCTTTTTCTTTTTTAAACTATATAAAAGCATAATTGCTGTTGTGGAAAAAACTTTACAGCCTACTGGGGACATCTTGTGGTGAAACTTGGTACAGCAATTGAATTTCTCTGTTAAGCTTGTTGGCTCTCATGATTTGTCCTTCATACTATCAGAAAAGATAACTGGAAACAACTGAGTGGTGAGAACAACTTCTAGAAACTGTGGAGATGGAAATTGGCTGATTTTTTCTAAACATACCCTCCTCTAAAAGACTATCCTTAATTACTATAGAAATGGAGGAATCCTACCCACAGCTTAACTACAAACTTATACTTGAAAAAATTCTTGAAGCCACTGAGTTAATGAGTTCTACAGTAAAAGCCAAAGGTGTTATCCCCAAACCACAAAGTGATCTTCAGACTCCAATTGACCAACTTGTAACCAAAAAAACAACAGAAGAGGAACAACCCATCATTAAAGAGGACTTTGTGCAACAACATATACAACCTATTGAGAACCTTGATGACCAAATACTGACTCTAACCAAAGCACCAGCAATTCTCAAAGCAACAGGATCTGAACAATAACTACAATATACTGAGAACCTTGACAATCTAGATAAGCAAACAACAATGACAACACTGGATATGACTTTTCACTTTACTCAGAGTAAACTGGAAGAAGAAGAACAAGAAGACCAGACTGAACTGAATATAAACACTCTAAACCAAACATGGAAATTTTTTTTATAAGAAATTTTATTGTTTTTTTTTTCATTTTTACATCAAAGTGCTTAAGAAACAACATGGTGATGGGGATATCAATTGTTCAAAGACAAAATCATACATATATAGCTCAGGTTAGTTCATTAGAAGTTCCCTCTGTATTTCCCACATATAATATTATATATTCATATTAATACATTTCTAAATTGAGTTCAATTAATCAAATCAATCATCAATCACATTTCAGTTATAAAAATCCAAGTCCTGTTTTTAAGCTTTACTAATTTACAATTACCATTGCTTGAGCTAGGAGTTGGACTAGAAGACCTCCAGGGTGCCTTCCAGCTCTATTCTGATTGAATGGCTGATCTCTGAGGGTTTGGCAATTTTCTTAAATCACTCTCCAGGCTCACAGGCACCCACAAACTCTCTGAGGCCTCAGCATTGCTGATCCAGGCCTGGTGATACTACCTGCTTCAACCATAAAGAGCCAATCAGACTAAATGTCTGACTTTTCAATAAAACAGCCTCCTCACTGATAATAAATGTTCTGATCGTTTTCTGGTTTCCCTGATTCTAATTTTAGGTTTTTGAGGTAGTGATAAATATAAGAGAATACTTACTTTTTCTACATACAAAATTTGCATTTATGTTTAGAGAGTGTAAAGCACGATGAAGCGGTATATAAGTGCTATTGCTATTTAAATTATAAAATGAAGCAAATGTAAATGGTGGGTCAAATTTGTTATATTAAGGTCAACTATCCCTGAGAAGTTAATCTCACCTGGATTCATTTCACCCCTTGGCGCCAGCTTTCAAAACTGGGGGTTTTGGTGGAGGCCGAGGGCAAAGACAGAAGATCCAAAACAGCTCCAGCCCTGATGCCCTGATTACCTTATGTGTATTTGCAGATACACAATAATGGTGATGCACTAGAATGATTGTGCACCACTTAGAGCTTAGCAGACTCCAGATCAGCAGGACCACCATGAAGACGGGACCTTCTCACAACAGACCACCCTCCAGTTATCCCAACATGCACCAAGTTTAGCTGAGCATCTGAAACCAAAGCTCTAGTTATGCATTATCTAAATTGTTACTTTTTCAAAATTCCCTAATAATTGGCTAACCATAGTACAGATACACAACATAACCTACATACACACACCACCTGATTCAAAGAAATTCTTCATGGCTTACTTCCATCCTGCTCCTACTTCAGACTTTTATTGTGTTTTAAAGCCACAGAATAATTTTCCTTTTTACAGAATTTTATTTGTTAGGCTGTTGTGCACACAAGCAGCTCAAATTTTTGTCCCAAACTTTTCATCTGAGGCTGAAGAGTTTGGGAATTTTGTTCTGAAAGACAACACAGAATGCAAAAAGTTGCTGATTTGCCCACCAGTCCTGATGCTTTCAGAACATCCCTTCAATGACCTTCCATCTGCTCTGGAAGATAACCCAGGTATCATGCTGCTGCCAAGGAGCACATTTGCGCTCAACAGAAACCGCTTACCAATGTTTTATTAATGCCTCCAACTATGTCTTCTCAGCCAATTCCCACCTTCTCTAGATGTGACTGAAGGTCACTATATTTTATCAGTCAGACACCAGCTGCCAACTAATTGGTGAACCATTTAATCTAGCCAGGCACTTAGAGGGACTTCTATAATGTAGTTTCATAATTGGTGCAATCACCACATTGTGAGGGCCAGCATCCACATTGGTGCTGGTTTTGCTCCCGCTCCCTACAGCCTGGAGAGAATCATGTTTTATCTCCAAAAAATAAATGTAACATTTTCACTTTGCAGTTGGTTTGCTAAGCAGCCAAAGGACTGTTCTCTAACTAGTGTGTGCATCACCGTTTTCTCCATGGACTCAGAGGACCAAGGCAAGAGAGAAGTCTAGCTTTTGTCTATCCACTGCATGATGAAGGCCTCTTCTGCATGTTTCCAACCAAGACAGTCCCGAGCTTTCTTTTGCCAACTGGGCCCACAAAACTTGCTGATGTCATCAAAGGGGCTTAAAAGCTGCTATTTCTAAGACAAAGCACTGACTTTTGGAGGGAACCCTTGCAGGAACTCCCAGTCATGGCACAGAAGTCCCCTCTGCCACAGGGCACCAATGCTCCAAAGTCTGAGCTGCAGCAGGACCCCAGGAGAACTTCCTGCAATGGCACATTTGGTAGATTGGTAATAGGTAAGTTGGGATGATTATTTTTTAAATTTTGTTACTAGTCAAATAAGGAAGAATTACACCAGTTCTGAATAGTTGACCTATTTATTTATTTATTTATGAGACTTATATACCGCTTTAAGTGCAAGCACTCTCTAAGCGGTGTACACCAGTAAGCAATGTGTATATATATATATATTTACACATACTCGGCTCTTACACATACACCTCTTTTTTAACAATCAAAAATTGACTGGTTTGATTTATCCAACCATTCCGAAATACCGTTGCTGCTGCTTCATGCAAGGCCTATCTACAATAAGGCCTACCATGTCAATGATTTAATTATGGTTATGAGGCTGACCTGGGAGGGGGCATGGCACAGGAGGGCCATGAAGAGACCCTCTTGGAAATGTTACCACTAGGGTTTATGTGGCATCAGCTGCAACTCCAGGCAGGAGCAGTGGAGCAACTCCATTTGCACAAGCAGCAGGCACAGATGGCAGTGGGACAATGGCAGTCGAGCCCTTCATGATCGTCTGGACAAAGAAGTCCCCATGCCTCTGCAGCTATACTTCTCTTCACACTATTAAAAGGCAGATTATGGGAATATGTTTGACTCATCTGGGTTAAGCCAAGAAATGCTTCCTCTGAAAATACTGGGCAGTGGCGGTGGCAGCAGCAAACTGCTCACAATGAGTAAAAAAAGTTGCATCTATCAAGCAGGAGCACCTGACTTCTCTAAATGGCTTTTGAGATGTTTAGGCACAGCCCTGCAAGATCAAGATGGTCATTGCACAGCGCTTTAGGCGGTGCCATTTAGGCTGGGATTATGGCAAGAGGATGGTGAGTGCAGTGGAAAACACACCTCCATAGGACAGCTGAATTCCACCCAGCACAACCGTTTCCCTCAATCCCCCTCCCAAATTATGGCACCCTCATCAGTGACAGACATACAATTGAAAAGCAGTAGAGATTCCATCATCTCTAAATATAACTTAAAATTAACTATAATAATAATAATAATAATAATAATAATAATAATAACCCCTGCTCGGGCAGGAAACCCTACACCATTTCGGACAAATGGCTGTCCAGTCTCTTCTTAAAAACTTCCAGTGTTGGAGCATTTACTGCTTCTGGAGGCAAGCTGTTCCACTGATTAATTGTTCTCACTGTCAGGAAGTTTCTCCTTAGTTCTAGGTTGCTTCTCTCCTTGATTAGTTTCCACCCGTTGCTTCTTGTCCTGCCTTCAGGTGCTTTGGAAAATAGCTTAATTCCCTCTTCTTTATGGCAGCCCCTGAGATATTGGAATACTGCTATCATGTCCCCCCTTGTCCTTCTCTTCGTTAAACTAGACATACCCAATTCTCGCAACGTTCCTTATATGTTTTAGCCTCCAGTCCCCTAATCATCTTTGTTGCTCTTCTCTGTACTCTTTCTAGAGTCTCAACATCTTTTTTACATCGTGGTGACCAAAACTGGATGCAGTATTCCAAGTGTGGCCTTACCAAGGCATTGAAGAGTGGTATTAATACTTCACGTGATCTTGATTCTATCCCTCTGTTAATGCAGCCTAGCACTGTGTTGGCCTTTTTGGCAGCTGCAGCACACTGCTGGCTCATATTTAAGTGATTGTCTACTAGGACTCCGAGGTCCCTCTCACAGTTACTACTATTGAGCATGGTGCCACCTATGCTGTACTTGTGCATTTGGTTTTTCTTGCCTAAATGTAGAACCTTGCTTTTTTCACCATTGAATTTCATTTTGTTAGTTAGTGCCCAGTGTTCAAGTCTGTCCAGATCCTTCTGTACCTGAAGCCTGTCTTCTGGAGTGTTGGCTATTCCTGCCAGCTTGGTGTCATCTGCAAATTTGATGAGTTCCCCATCTATCCCTTCATCCAAATCGTTGATGAAGATGTTGAAGAGTACTGGGCCCAGAACAGAGCCCTGGGGCACCCCACTACACACTTCCCTCCATATAGATGCAGTTCCATTGAGGACCACTCGCTGAGTACGGCCGGTCAGCCAGCTACGGATCCATCTGGTGGTGGTTCTGTCTACCCCACATTTTTCTATCTTGTCAAGTAGTAGGTTGTGATCTACTTTATCAAATGCCTTACTGAAGTCCAAGTAAATTATGTCCACAGCATTCCTCTGATCCACTAATTTTGTCACTTGGTCAAAGAATGCAATAAGATTTGTCTGGCATGATCTATTTTTGACAAACCCATGTTGGCTTTTAGTAATGACTTTGTTTGCCTCTAGGTGTTCGTTGATTCGTTGTTTGATTATCTTTTCCAGGATCTTCCCAGGTATTGAGGTCAGGCTGATAGGTCTGTAATTTCCTGGATCCATTTTTTTTCCTTTTTTGAGGATGGGAACTACATCAGCTCTTTTCCAGTCCTCTGGTAGTTCCCCTGTGTTCCAGGATCTTTGAAAAATATAGTTCAGTGGCTCCGATATCACATCTGCCAGTTCCTTGAGAACTCTGGGGTGTAATCCATCTGGTCCTGGCGATTTGAACTCATCTAGGCTGGACAGGTGCTCCCTAACCATTTTCTTGCCTATCTTAACTTGTGTTTCTGTTTTGTTTTTTATGGCACTATTTTTGATAGGTTGGTCTGTTTTTTCCCTTTGTGTAAAGACAGATGCAAAAAATGAGTTAAATAGTTCTGCTTTCTCCCTGTTGCTTGTCACCTTCTTGCCACTTCCACCCACTAATGGACCAATCATTTCCTTCACTTTTTTCTTGTTTTTTACATGTTGAAAGAAGCTTTTTTTTTTTTTTTTTTTTTGAATCCTAGAGATCCTGAGGGGGGGGGAAGTGCGTGTATATTGTATTAACAACTGAATAAGCTACAACCATTGCTAAAATCGGTAAACAAAATTCAAAAGTGAAAACAATGGTTGTTGCTTCTTAATTTCATGTGCCCAGCTTTCCCTGGTTTGGGCACTGGCCACTGAGTACGTCAAGGTTGAAAAAACGTTATCCTGAAAAAGCACAAAAGGCAGAAATGCAGACTTAATGAGATGGAAGCTCTCCCTTGGATCTTTTTTTACCCAGGGAAAGGGCACCATTCTAGCTGCCTGCTGGGCCTCATGGGGAATGTAGTCTTCAGAAGTACACATCCAATGTTGGTTATTCAATTACATGAAGCCAGACGAGAGTGTGACTGAGAAGAAGCAAAGGGAGACACCATGTTTTTTACAATGAGAAGGGAGACCCAGAATCACAAGGCAGGAGGTCTTCTGCTCTTGCCCAAGGCAGAAGCTCTTATATCATCCCGGCCATATGGGATTTCTTGCCTCCAATGAGGCTACCTCTGTCCCACTGCTTACTTATTCTCACAGTCAGAGTATTCCTCCTTAGTTCCAGGTTGGGTCTCCCTTTAATGAGCTTCTACCCATCGCTTCTTGTCCTGCTCTCCGGCACTTTGGAGACTAAATTGATCCCCTCCTACCTCTGAGAGCTCTTCAAGGATTGGACGATGGCGATCATGTTTCCCCCTTAAGTCTTCTCTTAGTTAGGCTAGACAAACCTGGTTTTGTTAGCTATTCATCATAGAGTGTGCTTTAGCCTCCAGTCCTCTGATCATTTTTGCTGTTCTCTCTGCACTCTTTCCAGAGTCTTGGCATATTTTTTTGTATTATGGCGAACCAGAATTGAATGCAGTATTCCAAGTAGAGGCCACACTAATGTAGCATAGAGCAGTACTATCACTTCTCATGATCTTTTATTTTGACTTATTTTGCTAAACCCTGGATCAGATTTCCGGTTTGTTTTCCTGCTAGGCTGTCTTGCCAAGGAAGCCGAGCATCACCAGAATTTCAATCTTTGCAATGCTGAGTCACAGAATCTCAGATTTAAATGCATCTCCTCCAGCTGCACGCTCTGTCTTCCCCATCCATGCACTCTGCAGCCAGGAATCAGGTCAGTGCTGGGGCGGAGGGGCAGGCTATAATACGGAGTGGAGATTCCTGCCAGGCACCACCAGAGAGAAGGGAGACATCCGAGAGGTAGGCTAGCTTGGGGTCCTCAGAGAATCACCAGCTGCAGCTGTGTTACAGCCCACCCACCCCCCGAGATTTTTATTTATTTATAGTGACTTTTAGAAATAAATTAAGGTACACATACAAGCACTCCCTTCGTCCACATACAGCCATGGAGGAAATGAAAAATTAAGATGGAAGAAGGCATGCTGACTGAAATAAGATTCAACAGTAGCAGCAAACAGATCAAAATGGGTTGATTTCATAGGAATTAAGTATTTTTCTGCCAATGACCTTTAGAGATAAAAAAAATGGGTCGGAGATGCAAAGTGCTCCTCTGTTAATGTGATTGCTGATTTTGGGAATTCAGGGAATTCTTCTTAGCCAGGTTTAAACACCCAAAAACGCTGTCCCTGCCTTCAGAAAGAAGCTGCAGCATCTCTTCCCACTGAGGGTAGCTGATAGGCTTCTCTAATTTGGAACAGCTGCAACTTCTGGGCCCTTCTCAAAGGAAACTAGTTAAAGATGACATGGAATCATCAGGATGGGTTCAGCAATGGTGTCACCTTTGCCTCGACCTGACTATGACTCCATTTTATGAGAAAGAGTCTTTACTAAAAGTCAAGTGCAGCGTGCAGTACAGTAAGGCCTTTAAAGCCAGATCTAAGGTACATGCGCCAAATTTCCAAGCATAATTTCCCTTTCCAAGGACCCTCCACCCATTAGTCCTTGACTGTCCAATCATATTCAAACTAGATGTTGTTGGAACTTCTTGGTATACAGCTACATTCCTTTCTGAGCAGTTGTCCTTGAATTTGAGTCCCGCCGATACAGTAAAGTATGGGCGTCTCCTTCCCTCCCCTCTTAGTTGACTGGCACCGAAGCAAAGGTGTAAGGTGAATGTGAGGTGGCAGTTCTGATGAAAGGGACACAAAGAAAGTGGGTCCTCTGAAGACAGATCAAAATAGATGAGTATCCTGAGCCCCAAGAAGAGATGACTCCAGGAAGACTGGTTGGTTTCTAATCAGACACCTGCTGGAAAACTCAGCTGACCAGGACCATAAGTCCCAACATTTGGTCAGATGTTTTGCAGAAAACCTGAAGAAAAAACCAGGGATCAGCTCTCCTAGATCTTTACAAGGGCTGCTTAAAAAGATCAAAGCACTGGAATCTTTGGGAAGAAGTAATCACGTTACCTTCCGATTCGTGTTGTTAAACAAACAACACTCAGAAACAATGGATTTCAGGAGAGGCAATTTCAACAAGGGCTACTCAGGATCTCACGGGCAGAATAAAGGCAGTGTCATAGTTCCATTAGATGAAACCCATCAAAAGAACTTCAAGGCAAAATTCTTCCTTAAAGAACATCTATTCAGGAAACAAAATATTGACACTGCATAGTTGCACATTCAAGGGCTGTTGCCACCCCCTCTGCTGCTGCACTCCCAACTGGTGGCTGTGGCATCCCCAGTTGCTGCAGGCCTCCCAGCGGTCCCGGCGGTGGTTGCTGCAGCCTCCCCAGTTGCTGCAGGCCCCCCAGCGGTTCCTGCCAGCCCCACTGTTGCTACATTCCCACCTGTAGCTGGCCTCCCGTCGGTGGCTGCAGCATCCCCAGTTGATGCAGGCCTCCCAGCAGTTGTTGCACATTCAGGGGCTGGTACCAGCCCCATGCTGTGGCATTCCCACCTGTGATTGACCTCCCAGCGGTGGTGGCTGCAGCATCCCCAATTGTTGCAGGGCCCCCAACAGTTGCGTTGCTCTCACCTGTTGCTGCCCCGCCAATAGATCGCACAGCTTTTGCATTATATTATGTTGAACGCTCACATCTGAGTCTTCCCCCTGTGCAGGCTTGGGCTTGGATGGTGCCAACAGTGAAGCTCTGGGCTGTGGGACCGAAGGTAGCGACAGTCAGGGCTTTCATGGTACCTGTGGCAATCTGGGCTTCTAGAGGAGCAACAACGTCTCGGGCCACCGTGTTCAGATTGGCAGCCGGGACTGTCCCTGCTTGTAGGGCTGGAGGTTAATGTTGGTGGCTTCAAAGACGGGGAAGCTTGCTTGTGCTCCATAGGTGGGGCTGGGGCTCCTTTTAGGCACAGATTGGTGTCTGCTCCACCAATCATCATGATCACTTGCATGGGAAGAGTGAGAGATTTGTTCTCCACTCTTCATCTCTAGCCCCTCGAACCTCTCCACCAACTTCTCCACCGATGGGCTACAGGCTGCAGACAGGTACTTCCTCTCTCCTGAGTTCTCAGTAGTTGTTGATTTCCTGACTCTCCAGCGCTCCGGGGAACACGATTCTTGAGAGGTCCCCTCTTGCAAATCAACTTCGGTCACTTTCGAAGAACTTGATTTTGGTAGGATCGTCTCGAGGGGCTTGGAGTCTCCACTGGGCAAGATCCACTCCGATGACCAGATCAGCTCCCACATTTTGGGTCTCTCCCCCAGCTGTAAAGTCTGAGAAGGTTCCTTCTCCACCAGTGTGCTGGCTTGCGCTCCCTCCGCTGAGGCGGCAGCCATGGCTGGGGTGCTGGATCCAGGCACTCCTTCCTTCTCCGTGTTGAGATCTTCCCCGAGTCTTTGACAGCTTATCTCTCGACTTAGGGACGGTGACTAGAGCTCAGGACCCAAGGTGGTTAAGGTAGAAAATGTTAGTTTTGGGGTTAATCTCTGTAGTGCCGATACTTTGTTTCCCAAATAAATGTTCTTTAAGGAAGAATTTTGCCTCAAAGTTTTTTGATGGGTTTCATGACAGGCAGTGCAGGATGGTTGGCTTCTTCTCCAAAGCCCACACAGCCACCAACCCCGAGAGGCAGCACTTATGCAGGGACAGCTCTCCACTGAGCTAAGGCACATATATGCAAAAGGAGTATTACCTGCAGAGAGGAGTTCCAGCAAGTAACAAATACCTGCAGGGGGGGGGGAAATAAGTGAAAGTGCAATTCAGCAAATAACCTAAAGGCAACAAAACACAGCTTTTTGGGCTCCATCAGTAGAAAATCAAAAGAAAGGAAGGAGAGGAGAGGAGGTAACAGGCAGACTTTACCTCATTTGCTTTGATCTTGTCCTCAAAGGGAAGCTTGTTCAAAAGGATCTACTGTAAGCAGGGCAACTGATAAAAAGGAGAGGGCAAAAAAGCTAATTGGGAGATGGTGATGTTCCAGGGGTATCTTAACTCACAGTTATATTGCAAAAGCTTGAAGGAGCTGTCACCTCAGAAGCTGTAATGATATGTGGGAATGGCTGGACCCAGAGAAGCTGCCCAAGGAACAGCCAGAGAGTCTGCAGCTGCCCAGTGGGCACAGCCAGAGGCTCAGCAGGGACCCTCTCAGTGTATAAAGGAGACCACAGCAGGAGAATTGTGCTTCCAGGCTTGCACATTTCTGCTAACATAAGCCTTACAATTGGCAATCTGGTAAGGTTGACAGAACCTCTTTTTGTGGCAATGAAAGCACCAGTGAACAAGAAAAGGGCAAATGATGTTGCTCTCCTCAAAAAGGAAAAGAATTTGGATAATTAAAGACCAGTCAGTCTGACATCAACATTAGGCAAAGTTCTGAACAAATTATTAAGCAGCAGATTTATCAGCATTTAGAAAAGGGACAAGTCATGAAAAGAAACCTCACCCCTTTTAAATACAGCGATCTGCTTAATTGACCATCAGAAGGCAGTGAACATAATGTACCTTGATTTCAGCAAACCATTTAAAAAAAGCCTCTCATGAAATTCTGATACAAAAGAGGAGAGGATGTGGGTTCAACAGTGTTACTACTCATAGTAACTCAAAGAGACCTATCTGATCAATGAACAAGAATTAGCAAGTGGCAAGCGGCAGCCCCACACCCTCACCCTGAGGACTGTGTGCTAAGACCTGTGCTTAGGAAGGCTTTGCTGAGGTCCAAAACGTTGCGTCTAGCATTGCCCTGATCTACAAGGGTAGTACTAGGTCAGAGAGGGTAGGTTTTTTCCATGAGATTTGTTCCTATCAAAGACATATTAGCTGCAGCATATCTGTCCAAGTCCTCCTAAATAGGTTGACTGTTAATCTGCTCCAACACCCTGCCCAGTGCAGACATCAAACTTCTTTTCACTCTTGAAAAAGGGATGTTATCTTTCCTTCTCCCAATAGATTAACAATAGAATAGAATAGAATAGAATAGAATAGAATAGAATAGAATAGAATAGAATAGAATAGAATAGAATAGAATAGAATAGAATAGAATAGAATAGAATATTTTTTATGGGAGAGACACTCTTTGTCTGACTCCTCTGATGAGACCTGTCTAGTATGGTTGAACCTCTGGCATAGCTCTCATCTTCCTCAGAGTACACAAGCCCCACAACCACGTCAAGGTAGTGCCTCACTACTACTACTATTATTATTATTATTATTATTATTATTATTATTATTATTATTACTATTACTATTACTATTACTATTATTATGGATTATCGCACAGTCAGCCAGATGTTCAGACTGGATTTGGCATTTTGTCTACTTATCGAGTCCTTACTCAGGACCTGGGATAGGCAGATGTGGATGTTTGATGGTATTACAGATATCGTCGCAGGATGGAAGCAGTTCCTAGTAAGGCCGCCTTTTGCAATTGACTAATATAGAATAGAATAGAGGACTGGGGGGAGATGGAGGAAACTGCAGCAGGAAAGAAACAGCAGGTAGAGGGTCTTTGGGCATGCTGGAAGCTGGTTTTTGTGACCCTATTCAAATGGGGGGGGGGAGCAAAACAGAAAGTCCAAGAGGGGAGTGACAAGAGACCTTGGGAGACGATGCTGAAGGAGGAGGAGATCTGCTCGGCTTCCAGGGATGAGATGCCACACCTCCCTTCTGTTTGAGACGCTTAATGTGCCAATTTCCTAAAATGACTTTCAAAAGTGGCACCTTCCAGGTGCTGGATCAGCACAGCCTCTTCCCCCAGTTTTGCAACCTGGCAAAGTGAAGCAGCTCCAAGATCAACACAGTGCCAGCCAATCGGATGACCTCACAGTCCCCAGGTTCCCAGTGTGGCTGCGACAGAGTGGAGTCCACCAGGGCTTCTCGACAGCCTGGTGGCTCTGCTTCTGCAGCTGGCCTTCCAGAAAGGAAGAACTCCTGCTGCAACTCCTCCCCCCACTGTCCTCTTGTGCCGTATGGCCTCCCCCCCCCAGGAGGTAGGCAGCAATAATTGCAGATGGCTGACTGACTCTTATGAAAGAGCAGAAACTGTCCAGCCAAGTTGTCAGAATCCCCTTCAATGTTTCTTTTTGGGGGTCTGCCATTCTAATGGGAGGGGGAGACTTTTCTCTGCTGGGAGGGGAGCTTGTGGATGCATTTAATCGACTTTGTTCTTTCTCAACTTTGATGTATCTCTTTGGGTGCGAAAAGGGGAAAAGAGTGTTGTCTCCACTCAGTTGTGAAATCTAGTGAAGCACCTGGGAAACGTCCCTTATCAGCTCCGGTTCTTTCTTTCTTTTTCAATAAATATTTTATTAGGTTTTACAAGGTAAGGAAAGGATGAGATCAGTATAGGTATTAGGTAGGGTTCAGGGGTGGGGCTAGGGTAAAGGTCAGTACAAAAATGGGGTTGCCCCCAAGGATAATTCCACACGTTGGCAAGCAGATTGTTGTCTGGATACAAATATTAAGTAACAGTAATTAATATAATGGTAACTAACTATAATCAATAACAATAGCGATAATCCTAAAAATAATAACTAGTCAATAGGTATCATTCATCCTATTAATTTTCATAATCCTTTCTCACTAGATCGTGTTGCTAACCATTGATAAAAAAATTTCCCATGTTTTAAAATAAACTGATTCTTCTTTCTCTTTGATCTCTAAAATTAAATCTATCCATTTCTTCACATTTTAAAATTTTTGTAATTATAATCTGATCAGATGGTAAATTTTCATTTTTTCAAAATTGGGCAAATGCTATTCTCGCTGTTGTCAATACATGTAATTTTTTTTTTTAATTTATAAGCCGCCCCACTCCCGAAGGACTCTGGGTGGCTAACAATAAAAAACACATAAAACATAACAAACAACAATACAAAAACAATCATCCAGGGGTAAGGTTTTATAAACCCCAGGCCTGCCGGAAAAGCCAGGTCTTAAGTAGCTTACGGAAGACCAACAGGGTGGGAGCGGTCCTAATCTCCGGGGGGAGCTGATTCCAAAGCGTAGGCACCATCACAGAGAAGGCCCTCCTCCGCGGCCCCGCCAAATGGCACTGCTTGGTCGACGGGGCCCGAAGGAGGCCCAGCCTGTGGGATCTAACCGGACGTAGGGAACTATGAGGTAGTAGGCGGTCTCGCAAATAGCCTGGCCCTGAGCCATATAGGGCTTTAAATGTAATGACCAACACCTTGAATTGGACCCGGAGACCAATAGGCAACCAGTGCAGCTCACGGAGGATAGGTGTAACGTGGGTGTATCGAGGAGCACCCACTATCACTCGCGCGGCTGCATTCTGGACCAACTGTAGTCTCCGAATACTTTTCAAGGGTAGCCCCATTTAGAGCGCATTGCAGTAGTCCAAACGTGAGGTGACAAGGGCGTGAGTGACTGTAAGGAGAGCCTCCCGGTCCAGATAGGGTCGCAACTGGTGCAACAGGCGAACTTGTGCAAAGGTCCTCCCGGCCACAGCCGTCAAATGATGTTCCAAGTAATATTAAATATTCATTCTCTTTTCCATAGTTAAGTCTTAGTATTCGATTCTCATAACAACCTCACACCTGTGAATTGGCTGGACACAAACTGGACAGTTGGACTCTGGGATGTGGTTTTGTGAACCAAAGGTTTAATGTAGCAATTCGCATGGGAAATCTTTAGATCTTGCTTTGCTCTCCTGCTATCACTAACTAACTCTCAATAAAAGTTCCTGTTTGAGACAATGCCAATTTGTTCTACTTTCTTGGGAGAATTAGCTGAGGCAGGTCCTTACATGTATCAGTACTTAATTGAAACAAATTTAAAAGAAAAACTAACATAAACACAAAGCGCAACTTTGAGAGTGTAAATACTAGAATGAATTGTAACTGAGATTGAATAATTATTGGGATAATTTTCAGTCTGGGATTCATAGCTGCTATTAGATACCTATGTTAATGGTCATATTTTTCTTGGTTCCTTGTAGAGCGAGACAGATTTTGAAATTAAAAGCCAGAATGAATTAAGATGTGCAAATGTATGGATTCATCAGTATGTTAATCCACTGCAAACACAATTGGAGGTGGAAAAATTCCTCTGTAATGCAGCAGCAGCAGCAGCAGCTTCCACAAGCATATCTTACAAAGATGATTTCGAAGACAAATCAAGTTAAAGGGTTCCAAAAATGCAACAGACCCTGCCTCTATTGCCCAGTGCCACTCTCCAATGTGAAGACAGTCCAGAAATTCTGACTGCCCCACTCCATTTCTATGACTGGCTTCCCTTCTTGTCAGCACTGCCATATCTACAGTAGGCTACAAAAATCCATACTTCTGTTGCTATCCAGGTGCTCTTCCTTGCCCAGAAAGCCAGCATAGTGTAGTGCTTAAGGCCTCATGCTAGAAACCAGGAGACAAAGCCAACTTGGGGGGGGGGAGGAAGAGGAGGAAGAGGAGGAGGAAAATTTCAGACCAGCCTATTGATCCTGGTCTGGTTGAAGGCTCCCATCCTTTGGAGGCAGGTTCCCAAACTGACTCCTCAAGAGGCAGACTGGCGCTGGCTGTATTCAGAGCTGAATGAAGAGAATCCATAAAGCCTCAAAAAGAAACCCAACGTCTCAGAAAAGAAGGCTAAGATAGGCTTCACCCCCGACCACCTGGAGAGCCCCCTCCACTCACATCACCCTTAACCTCTCTCCTGAGGATGTGGTGGTGAGTGGTCTTGGGATGTCCGTGAGTGGACAGAGGCTTTGGTCGGCTTTCCAGCTGTCCTGAATGACCATTCACCAACCAATGCAGAAGTTCTCCAGTCCAGGGGGGTCACCTGGGCTTTTTCTGAACACTCGTCTATTGTTCTTCAGAAAGAGTGCTAAACCTATGCCCCAAAATAGCCTCAATGGCAGGCCCAGGGAGGAGAGGTACTAGATGAGGGAAGGGCTATGCTTCCTAGAAGGCTGAGCACCAATGTGGTGCTTTTCAAAAGCATGGAAGACTCATGCTGGGAGAGAGGAAAGTGCCCCCCCCCCTGGAATAGCTCAGAAGTTAAGCTGCCTCCAGATTAATGGTTCTGCGAGGCTGCCTCACTGTGCCAGGTCAGCGCAGGAAGAACACAGCAGCAGGAGGCACCAAGAGCAACAGACTCCCAGAAGGGCCCCCCGAAGGGGTGAAGGTCATCCCAGCTGCCCAGCAAACCCAGCAGGCGCCTCGGTTGAGCAGCAGCCATGGAGGAGCATGCTGGGGGCAGAGGCTTTCTTTAGGGACAGGGGCAAAGGTGTCCGTGCGCATGCTGGACTTCTCCAAGAGAGCCACACAGAGAGAAGGTTTATATCTCTACTGATGGAGCATAGACTGTCAGACGATGGCACTCAACCTGTGAATGAGAAAGGCCGAGGACCCCTCAGAGCACTAATGGCGTTCACAACATGGCTACCTGAAAGTCTTCTGGAGGTCTGGGTGCTGATGACCAATTGACGTAGTCTAGGATCAGGCATTTCCAGCCAGAAAATCACAGGGTTTATTACTAAGGGCATGAAAACAGGCCCCTCAAAGGAGCAACGTTGCTTCCAGAGGAAAAACAGCACAATGCAATCACTGACCAGATAATAGCAATTAGACTTCACGGACAGCCCTTTAATAGGACAATGATTCAAATTTATGTTCCAACCATGGAAGCAGAACGGGAGGAGGTCGAGAGTTTTATCATCAGGTTCAATCTGAAATCAGCCAACCATGAAGGGAAGAGAGGCCACTTGTTGCTCGAGATTGGAACGCCAAAGTTGGAAACATTATGGAAGAAAACCTCAGCCAGGGCGAGGTGGGAATCCAGCAGATGCTCTGGGATGGTTGCTCTGGGGGGCAACGCAAGGTGCAGTTTGCTGGCCAGCACTAGTGTTTGTTTTTATGCTGTGAGCTGCCCAGGGTTCCTATATGTAAAATGGGTAGGCATATAAGTCTCTTATAGAAATAAAAAAGTAATAATTTAAATTGGATTACACGCTACAGGAAAGCAAGATACAGCAGGAGAATGATTTTTATTTTTGCACATCCCACGATTCCTTCCTGGTTAACCATTGTCCGAAAGTATTTCCTGGCCACCTTGTGACTTGACTACTGCAATGCGCTCTGCATGGAGTTACCTGGAAGCCTCAGCCGGCCCAGAATGCAATGGGACCAGCAGTGCTCAGGATGCTCATCTCTGCTCCATGAGCCGTACTGGCTGCTAGCTTTCTTCCAGATGCAATTCAAGGTACCAATCGTTACCCTTCATGGCATGGGGTCTGAATACCCAAGGGACTGCTTGTGCCCTGTAGTATCTTCCTAGCCAATTGGATCTGGCAGGGCTGGTGCACTCTAGGTTCCTTTGATTAGGTAATACTATCTGTCTGTTGGGCCCCCAGAAGTGGTCCTTCCCTCTGGTAGCGCTGTCTACCCTCTAGCTTTCTCCCCACCCCACATGCCTCAAAGGGGCCTAAAGACCCGGCTCTCCTGAGCAGTGCAGGTTGCTTATTGTTGTTTCCTGGTTTTCAACATCTTTTGCCTTTTGCTTTTATTGTTTTATTGTGCTCTGAAATTGCAAATTGCCCCAATCAATCAATCAATCAGAACAACACTGAAAGGGACCCTACCTTGGGGGGTCTTCTAGTCTAACCCCCTGCTCAAAACAGGAGGCCCTATACCATTTCAGACAAGCAGCTGTCCAGTCTCTTTTTAACTGTCCAGTGATGAAGCACCCACAACGTCTTAAGGCAAACCGTTCCACTGGTTAATTGTCCTCATTGTTAGGAAGTTTCTCCTTAATTCCAGGTGGCTTCTCTCCTTGATTAGTTTCCATCTGAATCATGCAGTGTAAACATTTAATTATAAAGAAAATTAAAAACAAAAACAAGCTCTATATGTTATGAATGCTACTGGCCAGTAGGAGGCACTATGCGACTGGTTTTGTCTTTATTGAAACTTAACAGGCATAGGTTCAAACTTGTTTTCCAGGATTTGCCATGGTGGCGCAATGGTTGGAAGGCAGTATTGCTGGCAAACTCTGCCCACAGCCACAAGTTCAGTCCAGATGGGCTCAGGGTTGACTCAGCCTTCCATCCTTCCAAGGTTGGAAAAATGACCCAGACCATTGGAGTAAATATGC
Organism: Crotalus tigris; assembly: GCF_016545835.1. Taxonomy (NCBI): domain Eukaryota; kingdom Metazoa; phylum Chordata; class Lepidosauria; order Squamata; family Viperidae; genus Crotalus; species Crotalus tigris. The sequence goes on from NW_024097297.1 coordinate 78,594, forward strand.
AGAGAATGCTGTAAAGCAGTGTTTCCCAATCTTGACAATTTTAAGGCATGTGGACTTCAACTCCCAGAATTCCACAGCCAGCTTTGCTGGCTGTGGAATTCTGGGAGTTGAAGTCCACATGCCTTAAAGTTGTCAAGATTGGGAAACACTGCTGTAAAGCACTGTGGAGCAGTATAAAAGTCTAAGTGCTATTTGGACTCTAGGCTCTCAGTGACTCCACAGTGTATCAAGTTTTTATCCTGTGTCGGCTGTGAAGTTGGGGCTGGGACATACACAAGGTCTCAAAAGCCCATGAATTACTGGTCACAAATGAGCTCCTACTAGTCAGGAGCAATTATAATACCTGTAAAAGCTAAATAAAAACCTCTTAAGGGGAAAGATTTTAAAGCTTCCAGCACAATCTGACAGCATGTAATAAATAAAAAAAAAAGACCGTAAGAAGCCTGTGTACGTGGACTTCACCAAATGGAGCACCCAGAAATTGCATTAACCATATTATTGGGACACAGAGATGGAAAAGCTCAGTTATATTAGCAAAGACATGCCTTGAGGCTGCCTGTGGACCAGACCACACACTGCACGTGTGCAGTTCCAAGTGAAGCTAACGTGTCTACAATTTGATCTTGAACAAATGTTATCAGTGAGGAATAGTTGTGAAGTCCTGAACCTCCCTGTTAAGGAACCAGAGAAACTGTGGAATAAAATCAAGACGTGGACAAGGAAGGAACCTGAACAAAACATTTGAAAGACTGTTAGAAGCCTCAAGAAGCAATCTTAGAACAAGGCTTACAAAGACAGCTGAGATGGAAACGGATGCATACAAACCAGGATAACTTTCCAAAGCTCTCCAAACTCGGAAGGAGGCTGCACACTCAAACTGGTGTGCTAAAAGACACCAATCTATAGGTGGAAACCACTTCAAAGAATATCAAGCAAAATTGAAAGATGAAATTCTGTACAGTAGAGATATCAACATCCAAGAAACCTCAGAGGATCTTCCCTGTTTACAAGAAAGTTTAGAAGACAAAGTTAGATCAATATTCTGGTCATTACAAAGTCAGAAGCCCACAGGAATTGAGGGAATAGGGACAGAAATTCAAGGTGCAACAGAAGAATAAAAAAAGGTGCTAACTAAACCAGGGGTCCCCAACCCCCGGTCTGTGGACCAGTACCGGGTCATACATGCCAGCAACTGGACCGCACAAACAAGCAAAGCCCCATCCGCGGGATGCAGGCAGCACACAAAACCACGCACCCTCCTGTCTGCAGAAAAACCTCTCTCCACGGAACTGGTCCCTGGTGCCCAAAAGGTTGGGGACCTCTGAACTAAACTATGAGGGGTCCTTGCTGCTCTCTGAGCTCGGTTGTTTCCTCACAGAAGTTTCATTACTCAAACTAGTTAACATTATCAGTGACTCGCATTGATGATGTTGCATAGTTTGGTAATGAAACGACTGTAAGAAAACCAAACTCAGAAAGCACCAAAGGCCCTTCATTTCGACCCTGAGCTACAAATGTTCTCCTTTATTGGTAACTAAAGTATGCTAGCAAATCTGTAGAACAACTCACTGGGCAACAGTTGAGGAACTCAGATACTTATCAATGCCAACAACAAAAGAAGCAGCAGTCAAAAAGTATGCCAAAGACTTGGTAGGATAACTTTGGAAAGATATTCAGATTTTTTTTTAATTTATTCAATTAGGCACCGCCTATTTCCAAACTGACTCAAGTGCATTGTTCAATAAAATCAAATAGATAAGCTCTATGGAAGCCAAAATTGGTCTTTGAAGAAGCAAGATAGAATGCTGATGCTTTTAAACCTTGCTGATAAAGAAAATTCCTGAGAATATCACGAATAGCCAAGAAAACAATGAATGGATCAGTCCAAAAAAACTTATTTGAAGCATAAATTACAAGGGTCAAATTATCAATATGCAAACATCCAGGAGAGACTGGGGGGAGGATTTGATATTGTGGTTAAGGCACAAAGCTAGAAGGGTTTGAGTTCTAGTTCTGCCTTAGGTACAAAGCCAGTTGTATTAGGAAGAAAGGAAGGAAAGCCACTTCCAAAAATGTTGCCAAGGAAACTGCTGTGACTTGTCCAGGCAATACCCAGGAATCAACACTGACTTGAAGGGGCAAAAAAAAAAAAGCAAAGACTCAGCTCCCTTGAGGACCAATCATAATGCTGGTCTCAACTGCAACAGCGATGGGTGCACATTGGAAGAGCCCAAAGGCCAGTCTGGAAATCGATGATACTAAACATGGTTAAGGGTTGGCACTGACACAATAAACACGCAACACAGTCCATCATAAATGAGGCCAAGGCAAAGTCTGGACTGGGAGTGTTTCCCCAGAAGCCTCATGGGCAAAGTTGGTGAGGTCTCCCCACTGCACTGTAATTCTCCAAGTCCAGGTAGCAAGTGGCTGCGGTCTTGAAAGATGCTCCCTCTGAGTCCTGGGCCTTTGTACTCTTTGGAGGTACAGCCTATGGATATACCTGTGCAATCTGGGCTGCCTGCAGGACTGATGCCCAAGCTCCTGGCTCTTATCTCACCGTCAAGTTGGAAAGAATAAAAAGTGTTGACTAAGAGCTGAGTGGGGGGAAAAATGCAATTGAATAGACTTGAGAGGTTATCGCAGCATAACCTGCACAAAGCTCTGGTGAAACAGCTTGATCTGCAAGTGAGCAGAATGATGAATCTGCTCCCTTCGGAGTAAAGCAGCCACGGGGGCTCCACCTGCAAAAGGCAAAGGGCTGCTTCTCCTGGGAGTTCATTTTTAGGACTCTCCCCCAAACCCAACCTGTTCTGTGCGCATTCATGCCCCCCCCCCGGGGGGGGCAGGCAACATGCCCCTCCCATCTCAGTGCCAGCACACGGTGCCTCTCTTTTGCCAGATTTTGGACTGTTTTCTGATTGTTTTTCTCATTTCATATTTGACTGTTGGCTCCCCTGAGGGCTCAAACTGAGTAGCTCTGAGGGCTGCAAATGACACAAAGAGAACCAGATAAGTCAAGGCAATGGCCTCGTCTATTTTTTCTTTTCCTCTCCAACATGAGATCTGATTTAGCCGGCATTGCTCAGAGAAAGAGGCAAACTAAACAGGGGAAACCAATACTCGGAAAACATTTTGATCTGAAACTCAGAACAACTTTAAAAATTGTGACATTTGGATTACATTAAATATGTTTGCTTTATTTCCCCCCAACACACACTATGTTTCATTAAAGCGGTTTTCAATACTGAAACACAAACAACTGAAATATGACAGCAATGGAGTAGGGAATACAGGGACTGTAACCTGAACATTACATTCAAACACGCTCAAAATTTTATCAGAAGATTCTGATTGAACAAGCTTGTCAATATTTTAGTTCTGTAAGACATCACATTTGCATTTGATAGTATATTCTATCCTATGAGGAGTTTGTGGGATTTTATTTTGGGGACCAAAACCAAACTATCTAAGAGACCAAATTTTTCCAGGCTGTTGCAGGGAACGAAGGCTGGTCTCCTTTACTCCGGTTGCCAGCTAACCAAAGAAATCTTGGTATCAAGAGGAGCCCTATAAAGAAATTTCTGCTTTTTAATGCAGAATATCGCAGGTGTTGCTGGTACTAACTGGCATGAAATGTGATAGAACCTGACTCTTGGCAGAATACACACACACACACACACACACACACACACACACAAAGAGCCCATCAAACTGGCTGGAAAAGGCCTTCAGGAGATGACCCCTCAGGCTGAAGGACAGGTGGGAAGGAGCCTGCTTTGGTCCCCCCCCCCTCAGAAACCCACACATTTAGGAAACTATTTTGGCAGGAGGGATCTTTGGGCCTCTTTGAGTCTCTTGGGATTTAGAAACGTGGTAACCTATTTCTCTTTCACCAAGCTCTTAAGGGCTAGTTGCTTTAACAAGGATTCTGGGGATTAATGTGTATAGCTTTAATATTGTTATGCTTCATGCTTTTTATTGTTGTTAGTCAACTCGGAAGATAGAAAAAGCAAAAAATTAGGCACAGGTAAGCAACAACAATTTGTGTTTTAGCCTGAAACTTAGCTTGTTTGGGTCCAGTGGAATAGTGGAAATGCCGTACATGCACTGGATTGGCCACCATCTTGCCACTGCTGGGCTGGCATGGGTCATGGCTCTGGCTGCAGCATGGCTGTGGACCCCAAAACTGGATGTGCTCCGGTGCCAGGAAATAGTTCTGGAATGGATGCTCAAAAGAGGTGGATGCCAGAGAAGCACGAGTTCAAAACAGCCTACTAAATAACAAGGCTGATTTCATCCAGCTGTGACCTTGGTTGCCGCTTCTAGGACTTACTTTCTGGGTGAATGGGAAGAAAATCCCCTGGTTTATGATCTGAAGAGACTTCAAAAAGGTCTACCTGAATTTAAGGGCCAAAGGGATTTTATGCTCATGCTTTTTTCCAACTTCCCCGATGTTTAGTTTGAGCACTGCAATATATACACATTTATTGTGCTGTCACTTTGTTTGATTAGGGGACTGGAGGCTAAAATATATAAGGAACGGTTGCTAGAATTGGGTATGTCTAGTTTAACGAAGAGAAGGACAAGGGGGGACAGGATAGCAGTATTCCAATATCTCAGGGGCTGCCATAAAGAAGAGGGAATTAAGCTATTTTCCAAAGCACCTGAAGGCAGGACAAGAAGCAACGGGTGGAAACTAATCAAGGAGAGAAGCAACCTAGAACTAAGGAGAAACTTCCTGACAGTGAGAACAATTAATCAGTGGAACAGCCTGCCTCCAGAAGCAGTAAATGCTCCAACACTGGAAGTTTTTAAGAAGAGACTGGACAGCCATTTGTCCGAAATGGTGTAGGGTTTCCTGCCCGAGCAGGGGGTTGGACTAGATGACCTCCAAGGTCCCTTCCAACTTTACTACTATTATTATTATTATTTAACAAATGCACAGTTGAATGTATTTATGGAACCAAACAATGGACTAGCAACCAAACTACTTGCCTGTGACAGTCCAGCCAGCCAGGCCTGTCACAGGCAAGTAGTTTGACAGGGTCCATGGAAACAGAAGTAAAAGCTCAGTTCCCCCCCCCCCCCCCAACAGACAAGCTCATGAGGGACCTCGAAATTCCCAGGATGAATAAAGGAGGAGCTGCAGCTGTAACAAGCACAGCAACACAAAACCTAACCTCATAGCGACTCTCCTCCTCCTCCACACTTTGCATAGTCTGGAGAGCAGGCACCAAACACGCAGTCCATGTTTTGTGGGCAGCCATTAAAATGCAGATGCAGAAACAAATGAGCGAATCATCGTCAGACTCTGGTGCTTATTGACACCCAACCCTATAACAGTGTTTCTCAACCTTGACCATTTTAAGGCATGAGGACTTCAACTCCCAGAATTCCACAGCCAGCATTGCTGGCTGTGGAATTCTGGGAGTTGAAGTCCACATGCCTTAAAATGGTCAAGGTTGAGAAACACTGCCCTAAAAGGACCAATTTGGGAGACTCTTCCCCCTCCCCAGCAGAGGAGGGCTACTGCTTTCCCTGTGTCCGGCTCCTTTGTTTTGTTTGATCAAAACATTTTCTGACCTCCTATTCCCCCCCCCCCAAATAAAGTTGTTCACCTTCCCATCCAGACAGAAACACACAAACCGGCTGTGAGCTCTGGTCAATTCCTACTCCCCTTCTGTCCTGAGAGGCTGCCTGGTCAGTCTCTGCATTGCCCTGTGGAGAATCTGCCCTCCTTTCCTGGAGCTGCAGAGACGGGCCAGGGCTGTTCCCCACAGAAGGCCCACAGGTGAACCGCTTGCCAAAATGGCAGGGAGGGGGCTCTAAGCCCTTCTCTCACCAGGATTGAGGCACAAGCCCTTCAGGCCACAAACGGGAGCCCACCTCTTCGCCTCCTGTCAGCCCTGAGGGCCACTGCAGTTCTCCTTGAGGGCTTCAGGTTTGGGGCTTCCTGCTCACCCAGAGTGCTGCTGCTGCCCTCCTTGCTTCTCACCAGCAGGCAGACCAGGGGTAGTCAACCTTGGCTCTTTTATGACTCGTGGACTTCAATTCCCAGAATTCCTGAGCCAGCTTTGCTGGCTCAGGAATTCTGGGAGTTGAAGTCCACGAGTCATAAAAGAGCCAAGGTTGACTACCCCTGAGGCAGACCAAGGGAAGCCGGACTAGGAAGCGCCTGCTGGGCCAGGTCAAGGCGAGCCGAACCCCTCCCCGCCCTCTTGCAAGGGGCCCCCTCCAACCCAGCAAATGTCCTCAACACACCTGTCCTGCAGGTACCCGTCAGACACCCCTGTAAAGCCACCCAGGCACGCTCCCGTCCCCACACCTGCGGCAACAGATCGTGGCCCAATGCTGCTGGGCCTCTCCTGCAACGGCTCCAACCGGCTTCCTCAGGGCATAGCAGGGCGCTTTGTCCGGCCTGGCCTGATTTTAGAGGCAGCCTTTTCCTTTCTCTTCAGACCCGGAGAGCTCCGCGGGGAGGAGGAAGCGACTTCAGGGCGATTTCCCGCTCCTCCCAAGAGGCGCCCGTCTGGAGGGCGGAGGTTGAGTCGCTCACAGGCAGAGAAGCAGCGGACAGCCTCCCTCCGAGGAGCCTGGCGGTTGCCTCTCGGCCTGGGCCACGTTCCGGGCTGCTCTCTGCCTAGCTCCGGAACAAACCGAGGCTCCGGAGAACCGGGCCGGCCTCAAAAGAGAAGCGGCGGGCGAAGCTCCGCAACCCGAACTTCTCTGCTGCTCTGCCCGGCGCCGTAGAGGCCGCCCGGCTCCGGCTCCCCACGGCAGCGCAGCCCGGAACGGTCAGGCCCGGGCCGGGCAACGGCTCGCCCCCCGGCGCCCTCCGGGAAGCGGCTCTCGCGGCTGCGGCTGCTGCTGCTCCGGCTTGCAACGCACGAGCGGGTCTGCCGCACCGGGGCTCCCCCCGGCCCTCTCTCGGCCGCGTTTCGGGCAGCGGCGCTGGCCGCGTCTGGCGGCAGGGAGCCCCGCAGCCTGGGCGTCCGACGTGCCCCCCCCCGCGCCTCCCCCGGCGTCCCCGCCCTCCCGTGCGGCGGACCCCGAATCCCGCGGCAGGAGCGCCGGGACGCGAGGCCGGGCTAGGAGGCGGACGGCGCAGCGGAACCTCCGCTCCGGAGCTGGCGGGGGGGGGGGCGGCCAGGGGCGCCGCCGTCCATTTCTTACCTCCGATGCCTGGAAGATGAGCGGGACTCGCCGGCGCAGCTGCCCGCCTCGTTCAGGCGCGCACCGCGGCTGGCCGGGGCTTCCGCCGGGGGCGCATCCGGGCGCGGGGAGCGAGGGAGGCGGCCGGCACGACGCCCCGCGAATTGGCGGCCCTTGGCCGGAGCTGCTTTCCCGCTCGCTGCGCCGCCGGGACCCTCCCGGGAAGAACCGCCCGCCAGTCGCGGCCGAGCCTGGAGTCGCGCCACCGCGCACCTGCTGCCCCGGGAGAGCTCGGCTAGCAAGGGAGGCTCGCGCGGCACCTCCGGCCGCGGCTAACGGGCTGAGCGAAGCGGCGGGCTCGGACGCTGCCGACGGCGGGAGCGGAAGGTGCGCGCCTCCGCTCTCTGCGATTGGAGGAGGAGGAGGGGGCGCGCACGCGCGAGGCGGCCCCGCGGGAGCGCCGTCGCTCCTCTGATCCCCCCCCCCGCCGCGGCCGGACACGCCCCCTCAGCCGCGTGCGCCGGGCCGCAGGGCCGCCTCCCTCGGCGGGTGCCGCTCTGGCGCGGAGAGGGGGAGCCCCGGGAGAGCCCCGCGCGAGCGCCTCGCCGGCCGCCGAAGCCTGGCTTTCGAGCAGGAGCGGCCTTGCCCTGCTTGTCCTTGGCCGGCGCCGGGAGCAGCAGCCGCCGCCGGCCGCCCCGCTTCTCGCAAGCCGCCTGCGCCGCTTGCCGCAGCCTTCCATCAGCGGGAGGCTCCGGGACGAGCCGGGGCTGCTCCGGCGGGCCGCTTCTCTGGCCGTGGGGCCTGCTGGTGTCCTGCGCTGCGCTCCCTCGGCGGGGGCCGCCCTGGGAAAGGTGGAAGCGCCGCTCTGGTCCGGGACGGTCAGCCGCGACGGCCCCAACAGGGCTCCGAGCCCTGCCTGGCCGGCTTTGTGCCTCCGTCCGCCAAGAGCAGCCGGCTGCGAGTTGCTGCCGTGCGCTGCCCCGAGTGCGCCTCGGCCCCGGATCCCCCCCCCCCGGGACTCCGGCCGCGTCCGCAGAAGACGAACGGGGCGAAGGGCGCTTTGGCGCGCCTTCCATCCCTCCCGTCTGAAGGGCGCCTTCCTGCCCCGCGGTCCCCCGGCCCACAGCAGCATTGGTGGTGCGCGTGGATCGACTCTGAGCGAATGCGAGGTGTTTCTGTTGCTGGATAAAGCTTATTAAATCAGCTGGCAACCTCCGAGTATCGTTGGTAGATCATCCCCAACTTTCCTCCGGTGCTTCATAAAGAGATCTCCTGCAACCTAAGTTGCAAGTTAAGCCTCCCAGAATCGTTGATCATGTACAAGTTTAATAAATGATGGTTCGTCCCACAGTCAACTGGATGGTTAGATTGGACTTGGCATTTTTATCCTCCTATCAAGTCCTTCCCAAAGACCTGGGATAGGAGATGTTATTTGATAATGTCAAAGGCATTGTTGCAAGATGTAAGCTGTTCCAAGCACAGTTGATTTTTACAACTGAGTGATGGGGATTTTGTCAATGCCATCAGTCAATTGCAAAAGATTTTTTTTAAGTATAAAAGTAAATTGCAAAATTATTATATTATTATTGTTATTACTACACCCTAAGCCTATTGTTTAAGGCTCCAGGTTACAAACCAAGAGACTGGGAGTTCAAGTCTTGCCTTAGACATGAAAACTGGCTGGGGGAGTGTGTGTGTGGAAGCAGACTCTGTACTTGCAGGAAAATGCTAGGAAGAAAAAGAAACAGAATTATTATTGCACCTGAGAGCAAGTTGAGACAAAGACATTTGTACACACATCCACTAAGAGTTGGAGCACACTGTTTAACATTAAATTATTACTGATGGATTATTTGTTACATTGCCTGCACTTTGGAACAAGTCTTTTCAGGCATCTGCAAATGCCTGAAGATAAATCTGTAAGTAAACCACAGATCTAACTGCTGTTAAGTTGTCTTTTTTTGTATGAAAATGGAAAGCAGAAGAGGGATTTGTGTGGATGGACAAGAACAAAAAAGGTCTTACACATTTGAACCATCCTGTAGTAATAGTGGAGGATGAGACTGAGGGAGCAGGGTATATCTAGCTAGCCCACAGGTCGGCAACCTGCGGCTCCGGAGCCGCATGCGGCTCTTTGAGCCTTCCCCTGTGGCTCCCAGCCTCCTCTGCCTTTGCAGAGAGAGACAGAGACAGACAGAGGCAATTGCGCTTCCCTGCTTCTCTCTCTCTCTGAGGTGTGTGTGTGTGTGTGTGTGTGTGTGTGTGTGTGTGTGTGTGTGTGTGTGTGTGTGTAAAAGAGAGTGTACTCACAGTATTCTCCAAGGAGCTGAAAAGCTTACTGGGCGGACCTCCTCCCTTTGCTGCGTCTCTGCAGGAAGCAGGAAGGGCAGGAGAGAGCTAGCTAGCCCAGCTAGGCTGACTCAGGAATTCTGGGAGTTGAAGTCCATGAGTCTTAAAAGAGACTAGGTTGTCTACCCCTGAGTTTGTTGGACAACAGCTTGAAACTTGCCAGGTGAGCAGCAGATAGGAGAGGGGGGAAGAGAGAGAGAGAGGGAGGGAGGGAGAGAGAGAGAGAGAGAGAGAGGAAAGAGAGAGAGAGAAAGAAAGAGAGTGGGGGAAGAGGAGTGGCAGACCAAGGGCAGATAGAGAGAGAGGGAGGGAGAGAGAGAGACAGAGAGAGAGAGACCCTTTTGACATCTAAAATGAAGATAACACTGCATATATCCTTTTTTTAACCTCTGTGTGTATGTGTGTGTGTGTGTGTGTGTGTGTGTATACACACACACATATACATACACACACACACACACACACACACACACACACACCTATAATAAAGGTAAAAAAGGATATATGCAGTGTTATCTTCATTTTAGATGTCAAAAGGGTTTTGCAGCTCCCGGTGTTTTGTTTTTGGTGGGAAACGGGTCCAAGTGGCTCTTTGAGTGTTTTGGGTTGCCTACCCCTGGGCTAGCCTATCAAGGAGAAGAATTAGGAGGATCATGATAACTATCTTCCGTACTTGAGGGCCCATCATAGAGAAGAGAGGGTTGACTTTTTCTCTAAGCACCAGAGGGCAGGATAAGAAACAAGGGGTCGAAGCTTGTTAAAGAGAGATCTGACCTGGAAGTAAGGAGAAATTTCCTGATGGTGAGAACAATTAATGGCATTGTTCTCCAAGCTTCTTTGGAGTTATCCTAAAGATGCTTTTTCACGAGTTGGAACTTCCTTGGAGTTGTGAATGCTCCATTGCTGGAGGTTTTCAAAAATAGACTGAACAACCATTTAATCGGTTGAGCAGGGGTTGGATGAGAATACTTCTAAGGTCCCTATGATTCTGTGATTACTTGAAGGAAGATGCGGAAGGCATATTTGTCGCTTCTGGAGTGTTGAGAGCAAAGGTCTAAAAATAATAGAATAAAATTTAATAGAGATGGATTTAGCTCTTTGTTTATGTAACTGAAATCAAATGTTAAAGCAATCCTGGCTTGCCACTAATACTTTCTCAAAAGATCTTGGAATGCTGGCTGATGGCACCAGCAGAGTGCAGGCAGCAGTTGGGACCTTCAGGCACCCTTCAGCTGCATGCTAAATCCTGTGGCAGGTCAGCTGCAAAGAGGCAAAGAAAGGGGGAAAGAGGAAGTAATTCACCACCACAGGTACATTTGTGTAGGCAAACTTCTTCATCACTAGCCAGAGCATAGAACAACTCAAAGAAGTAATGCAAGATCAGAAGTTATGGAGAAGACTGGCGCATAGAATCGCCAAGAGTCAGACATGACTGAATGGCTAACATCATCCTAACCAAAATAATTAGGCCCACAGATTACTACCCTTTTTTCCTCCTCCACATAAGGGCAAATGACACAACAAAGAACCTGAGTACAATGTTGAGAGACTATGAGCAACTAGGCACAATAAAGTTAAGGATTTAGGTGCACAAATAATGTTCTCATCAGTACTCCCAACAAAAGGTCAATTCCTTTTTGGAAAAAGGGAAAAAAGAATTCTAGAAATAAACCACTGGCTAAAGGGTTGGTGTCACCAAGAGGACCGTGGACTGCATTACCTACATGAAGGACTTTGACAAATCCTTTATGGTTCTGCTTCAGCGGGGGGATTAGAGTAGAAGACCTCCAAGGGCCCTTCCAGCTCTATTCTATTAAGGTTCTACATTTAGGCAAGAAAAACCAAATGCATGGGTACAATATAGGTGGTATCTTGCCCAATAATAGTAACTGTGAGAGGGATCTCGGAATCCTAGTGGACAATCACTTAAATATGAGCCAGCAGTGTGCTGTAGCTGCCAAAAATGCCAACACAATAATAGGCTGCATTAATAGAGGTTAATAATCAAGATCATGTAAAATGTTAATACCACTTTATAATGTCTTGGTAAGGCCACGCTTGGAATACTGCATACAGTTTTGGTCACCACGATGTAAAAAAGATGTTGAGACTCTAGAAAGAGTACAGAGAAGAGCAACAAAGATAATTAGGGGACTGGAGGCTAAAACATATAAGGAACGGTTGCTGAAATTGGGTATGCCTAGTTTAATGAAGAGAAGGATGAGTCAAGCTATTTATTCTCCAAAGCACCTGAGGGCAGGACAGGAAGCAATAGATGGAAACTAATCAGGTAGAGAAGCAACCTAGATCTAAGGACAAATTTCCTGACAGAACAATCTGTGGGACAACCTGAAAAACTAGAAGGTTTTAAGAAGAGACTGGACAACGATTTGTCTGAAATGGTATAGGGTTTCCTGCTGAGCAGGGGGTTGGACTAGAAGTCCTCCAAGGTCCCTTCCAACTCTATTATTATTAATTGTTATTGTTATTGTTGTTGTTATTGCTGGTAGAAAGGGTCTTTTTGGGTCTTTTTGTTCCTTTCTGGGCTGGCTAGACTTTTGAATAGTCAGGAGATGTTGTTAGTGTCTGTGTGCCTATTGATGGCTGATTTTTCAGAGTGCTAGGCTTCTAGAAATTCCCTGGCATTTTTGGACTTGGCTTGGTCTAGGATGGTTACATTTTCCCAATTGAAACTATGGTTAAATCTGCCTACATGTTGTGCAATTAAAGAATTTTCATCATGTCTTCTGACTGCTAGTTGGTGTTCATGGATGCCTTCTGCCAGTCCTCTGCCTGTTTGTCCTACATAGAGGTTGTTGCAGTCCTTACATTGCATGTTGTAGATCCTGTTTTTTCATCTAGGGTTGTTGGGTTTTTTGGTAGGCTTAGGATGTTTTGAAGGGCTTTAGTTGGCTTGTGTGCTATGCTGATTCCATGTGGTTGGTGATTTCTGTGATATTCGTGATGTATGGCAGTGTAATTCTTTTTAGGGTTTGAATTGGTTGTGTTTGTATTGAGTTATATTGTCAGGGACTTTTTGATAAAGTTGCATGGGTATCCATTTTGTTGGAATGTGTTGTATAGATACTCCATTTCCTCTTTCTGCTGTTCCGGGTTGCTGCAGTGTGTTTGGGCCCCTCTAAATAACATCTTTCCGCAACTTCTCTTGTGGGAGGCTGGGCTGCTGCTTTGGTATGGGAGCACCTGGCTGGGATGGGCAGTTTTTCTGCAGACTTTGTGTTTCTGGTTTGCACTGAGGGCCCCTCAGGTCATCCCTGAGCTACAAATATCCTGCTTTACTTACAGTAGTCCTCGACCTATGCCCACAATTGAGCCCAACATTTTTGTTGCTAAGTGAGATAGCTGTTAAGTGAATTTTACTCCATTTTATGACCACTTTTGCCACAGTTGTTAAGTGAATCACTGCAGTTACGTTAGTAGTACGGTTGTTAGGCAAAACTGGCTCCCCCATTGACTTTGCTTGTCAGAAGTTTGCAAACACATGACCATAGGACACTGCGCCCATTGTGAATGTGAGTCAGTGGCCAAGTGTACTTTGATCACGTGACCAGAAAAGGCTGAAATGGTTAAGTGTGAAAAACAGTCATGTCACTTTTTCAAACAGGCACTAACTGAACTGTTGTAAATCAAGGACTATGTGTACTTTCTCATGATTTTTAATTTGTAATGGATGCTTGAAAAGCAATAAATTAAACACAGTTTAAACTGAAGAGGTTCTGAAACAGAAGTATTTTTTTACTTGAAGCTTTAAAAAAAAATATTACACAAATAAGTCCATGCCAATTTGCAACATTGGATAAAATCCAAAAAGGAGGGAAGAACTATGGAAACCCATCCTCGGCTCAAGTTATGGAGGATGTGAATCAAAAAAAAATCTCTGACACTTAGGACTGCCCTTCCACCAGAAAAGAGGAGGGTGAGGGTCACAGAGAGCCTGACCTCTCACCTGCAGCTGGTCCCTCTGTGTCTTGCATCTCAGTTCCCTCCCCCCCCCAGCCTCATGCTCTGAATCAGGGTGGCTAACTTGATCAGCATCCCATAAATTGGATCAAACCATTCATGGAAGGAGATGGAGCTCTGTCTGGTGGTAAATGACAAAGGCCTCCGGGCACTGGGCCCACTTTGTTTTCCTCCACAGCAGCATTTCTCTTTGTCTCCTCCTTCAATTTGAGTCAGATTGTAATGCCACCAGCCATCTCTGTGACGGTAGCTCTGAGGAAAACTGCCTGTTTTAATCCCTCATTTAGTGCATCAGTGACACTTTAAAAAATCCACTTCTAAGTCTCCTTTTTCTACGTGGCTTTTGACTTTGCAGCAATCATTTTGCTTCTCACCAGAGCCAGATGTTGAAGGATCCAACATTTTCCCAGGCTCCCACGTCTGAGGGAAAGGGTTGTAAGCTCTAGGGAGGCCATTTTTGCCTCTGCCTAAAGCAGTCAGGATAAAGTCTGCCTCCCCAAACACCCCAAAAGGCTCAATGGAATAGAACAATCTCAGTTCCTTTGTCAGGCAGAAGAGGTTCCACATGTTAAGTCCTCGAGTTAATGGCGAAAGAAGAACACGCATTCTGTAGCCAACAACTGTTTATTCTTCTTCTGCTCACTCCAACACAACTCAGAGACTCGCAGGCCTCTCTCACATTAAATAGAATCCCCGGGCAAAAAGGTTACAAGAAAAAATAGTGCGCTTTCGCACCTTGCGCATGTCTGGGATATCTGCGGTACCCCAATACCCTATTGCCCCCCATTCTGTGCTGGAGGTACCAGAATCAGGATTTGCCTCTCTGACTACCCCCTTTTTTACTGATTTCCTTCTGGGAGCAATTACAGCATTTGGCCAGTTTCTTTGAGTGGATGCCAGTTCTCTTGTAGGGTTTGGATTGTTTGGATGCTCCCGATTATTCTCCCTGTCTGGAGTGCTGTATTAAGTTTGTGAATAGTGCGGGTACCCCCTGGGTGGCTCCCTGGCTGGAGTAAGTAGTGGTGTGTGCATTGTTCCTTGTCCCCATGAATTCCTGTTGGGCACACTTGCGGAACCTTGGGAGGGGCCTTCCCCTGCCTCTTCATTTGCCCTTGACTGCTGAGAGCGACCTTCCCTCTGCACACTATAACCCTCCTCCCCCCCAGAGAAAAACCAGGAGTGGAAGAGGAAGAGTCCAGTCTCATATGCAGCTGATCTATGTGCCGCCGGAGAACGCGGCCATCATCCAAGGACACCTCGTAGGACAAGGGACCAGTGACCTTGCAGACCACAGCTGGAATCCACAGATGACCAGGCCTGTAGTTCTGGGTCCAAACTGGAGCACCCACTTGCAAACACCTTGGTGCCCTTGGCTGTGAAACCAGAGGTGCCACCCTGTCAGGGTGCAACCTGTCAAGTTTAGTTATCAGTCTGAGACCCCAGCGGAGTTCTGCTGGGCTCTTCCCAGTGGAAGTACAATGTGTGGTGCGGTGTGCAAGAAGAAAATCTGCCAGTCATCGTAAGTCAGTTTCTTGAGGGCGTCCTTGGTGATGCACACCATTCGTTCAGCCATACCGTTGGTGGAAGGGTGGAAAGGGGCTGAAGTTGCATGATGGATCATGTTGGCCTGCAGGAAAGCCTGGAACTCAGAAGAAGTGATTTGAGGACCGTTATCTGAAACCAGAACATCTGGAAGGCCGTGTGCTGCAAAAATTCCTCTCAACACCTGGATGGTCCTGGCAGTAGTAGTGGAGGAAATAGGAACAACCTCTAGCCACTTTGAATGGCTATCAACAAGGACCAAGAAGAATTGCCCCTGAAAGGGCCCAGCGTAATCTATATGCACTCTGGACCAAGGTGATTGTGTTTCCTCCCACCTATGCACAGGGGCATTTCTGGCATTTCTGGTCGTGAATGCCGGCACAAGTGACACCCTGCACCTGGGCCTCTATAGCCTTGTCTAGCCCAGGCCACCATAGATGGCTGCGCGCAAGCGCTTTCATCCTGACAATGCCAGGATGACCCTCATGGAGAGAGACCAAGATTCTCGGTCTCAATGAGGTAGGAATAACTACCTTGCTGCCCCACAACAGGCAACCCTTAAAGGTGGATAACTCATGCTTCTTGAGCCAGAAGCTTTGGAACTCAGTACCTGGATTTCTGTCAGGCCATCCAGACAAACCCATGAAAGCACACGTGTAAGTGTGAAATCAGTGGCTGTTTCTGCAGCCACATCCCTGGCATTGAGGGGAGATTCAGGCAACTCCTGAATGGAGAGAATATTGATGGCAGGAGCAGGGTCTGCTTCTACCAGCTTCAGAGATAGTCTGCTTAGGCCATCAGCATGACCCATTTCCTTACCAGGTTTGTGAATTAAAGAATAATCATATGCTGACAAAAAATAGACCACCTCAGCATTCTAGGAGAAATAATATGAGGGGTTTGTTTGTTAGTTTAAACAACCCCAGCAGAGGCTTATGGTCTGTGTAGACCGTGAAATGTCGGCCATATAAAAAATCATGGAATTTCTTAATTCCTGCTACTAAGTGGCTAAGTACAGCTCCCACCCCATAAGGAGATGCATCACAAGCGATGCAGACAGGTAGTTTTTCATTGAAATGTGCAAGCACATCATTGGACGTAAGCAAGGTCTTGACCTCATTGAAGCTCTTTTCGTGGATTTTGGACCACTGCCAAACTGCCTGCTTGTCTAAAAGCCTATGTAGTAGTTCTGCTACAGCAGCTTTGTGAGGTAGGAAAGCGTTGTAAAAATTCAAGAGACCTAGGAAAGCCTGCAGTTCACTTTTAGACTTAGGGCTAGGAGCCTGCTGTATAGCCTTTAATTTAGATTCAGCAGGGTGAATACCTTGGGCATCTATTTTGAATCCCAAGAAATCTGTAGAAGTGACTCCTATCTTACACTTGTCTTTTTTTAGTTTTAGGCCTGCTCTTCGGAAACGAAGCAAAACAGCCCTCAATCTCTCTGCTAAATTCTGAGTAGATTCTCCAGCAATAAGGACATCATCAAAATAGGGGCAAACTCCAGTACACCTCTAAGTGTACTCTCCATGACACTTTGGAATATTCCAGGGGCTACATTTACTCCAAATTGCAGTCTCTTGACCTTGAATGCACCCCTATGAGTTACAATGGTCTGTGCTTCAGCAGCTGCTTCATCAACAGGTAACTGTTGATATGCCTGTGCCAGATCGAGCTTTGCAAAAACTCACCCCCCTTTGAGGGAGGCCAAAATATGGCTGACTACTGGTACGGGGTACGTGTGCTGTTGCAGTGCCTTGTTTAGTGTGCACTTGTAGTCTGCACATATGCGTATGTCCCTGTTAGCCTTGAGAGGCGTGACTATAGGGATTTCCCATGGACTTGAATCTACAGGTTCTAAAATACCTTGCTGGATCAATTTATCCAGCTCAGCATCAATTTTACCTTTTAGTGCAAAAGGTACTCTCCTAGCTTTAACCCTAATGAGTGTGATGGTAGGGTCAAGCCTCAAAGAAACTGGAGGCCCCTTGTAGGACCCAAGCTGTGGACTAAACACATCTGCAAACTCCTCCCAGACTTCTGCTAGGCCCAACGTTTGCAAATTTTGCAGCCCAGTAACCTGGATTCCCAAGGCCTCAAACCAATCGAGTCCTATAAGACTCGTTCATTTACCCCCAAGAACCAACACATCCAATGGACCTTCAAAATCCTTGTGCTGCACTGTAAGGGTGGCCTCCCCCTTTACACACACCTTGGAATTTTGAAAATCTGTTAAGATTATGTTGGATGGCCTAAGTTTGGCCTGGAACCCACTGCTGTTGCAAATCTTCCTAAATGTTAAGGTGACCAATCGTCCTCCTTTAGGGAGGACAGTCCTCCTTTTGTAAGTTCTGTCCTCCCTCGAAAAGTGTCCTCCTACATGTCCTCCTTTTTAATATTTGAAGATTAATCTACAGGGCTTTTTTTTTTCATAGAATGCCCAGAACGGCGTTCCGGCACCTTTTTTGAGTTGTGCTACTCCCCCTATTGGCTTTCAAAAGCCAATAGGAATTTCTGCTGAGCATGCCAAACACCCGGCTCACTCCAACACAACTCAGAGACTCGCAGGCCTCTCTCACATTAAATAGAATCCCCGGGCAAAAAGGTTACAAAAGAAAATGGCATGCTTTCATGCCTTGCGCATGCGCGCAGGCTGGCACTGCTTAGTCTGGTCCCAGGCACCTTGCAACAGCCCAGGACCATAGCAATGTCCCGAGCCTGCTTTTGCAGGCTCAGGACACGACACCACAGGTGAGGTTTCCTTTGGCACCAAAATAGGCAAAGACACAAGGATCTTTCCTTGGCCTCGTACAGCTACAACCTTTACAATCCTAACCCTTCTTTAAAATATTTGAGCCATATTTAAAGACAAAAATCACATTGGTATTAACAAAATACTGAAATAATTAAACATGGTGGTAATTTAAAAAAGCTACTCTAAATATGTCAACAATTAGTATGAGATTATAGCTAAAATGAACCAGTGCACTTCATGGAAAGTCCCCCAAAGCCGAAACTGTGTGAAGAGTTTCCAAGGTCAGAAAGCAAACCTTACAAAGATGCTTCCTATTTCAGGGAACAATCTGTTAACAATTTTGAAGCAACCTTCATCTTGTGGAGATTCCTCAGAGGTTGAGAAGAAGAGTAGAAAGACTTGATTTGAAGTGAGAAGGATGCTGTGTTGCAAATTCATTTAAATGCATTTTGCTGCTTGGACTTTCAAAGTGAAGGGCAGTATTAATTAATTAATACTTAACTTTGTATGGTCACCATTTATTTATTTGAACTTATTACTCTAATGGATCCACTGCAACTCTTGGCAGCTATAAGTACAAAGTAGATAAAAAGTCTTTAATTGAATTGATTTATTAAATTTATATGTTGCCCATCTTGCTATCCAAAGCAACCCTGGGTGGCTTACAATGTAATATCTGAATAACGTAAATGTTACTTTTTCTTATGATTCTCAACTGATTGCTAATTTCTCTCATCAAAATTACTCAAAATTATTATTTTCCCCCCATAAAAATGACAAAATCCTTAGTTTCATATTTATTAGTAAAAATGAGTGTGTGGAAGGGACTGTCGTATGTGTGTGGGATAACTGGGTTTTACTCGGCAGCTGCTTTTAAAAAAAAACACCAGACGGGATTTTTTGCAATCTGGCTAAGAAGAACAGCAGATGAACAAAAGCTACCAAGTCTATTTCTGCAACAACTGTTGATGGAAAAAAACCTACCAGATCCATCCTACAGTTTCAGCCTAGTCCTTTCCAAAGATCATCCAGTAATAACAACAAATTAAGGAGAAATTTATAAAAAGCAAGAAGGTTCTATACTAGACGATCCAGGATTCCTCCCAATTCTAGGTTTATGTTGTTAGTGCACGCCAGCACTCATGTGGCAATCACAACTCATAGCTTGACAAGAAAAGGATATGTTTAATTTTAAAACAACACTTTTTAAGCAACAACATAAAACAACAAATTTATGTTGTTTGTGCATGCTAGCATTTTCTGTGGCAACAAGAATTTAACTACTGAGCAAATTCAATTTTTTTTAACTAAGGAAGACAAACAAAGCTTCAAAGTGAATAGATCTGTTTGCAGCCATGTTGAGCCATCAGAATAAAGAACACCGTCTTTACCATTACCTAAGCAATCATGTATTTTTGGAGTCAATCCCCAAACAATATAAGGGTCACTAAGTTTTATAATTCTTCTTTTGGGTTAGGCGATTAATTTATATGGCCATCCAACTCAACAGTGACCCTGGGCAGCAAATCATAATTAAAAACAACATATTAGCCTAAAACAAATACACACCTAGTGGCAAAGGTAAACAGCAAACAGCCTCAGTATGACCTATTCATGGAGTGTAACTGACATTCGGACCCTCATGGCCTGGCACACATCCATGTCTCCAAGGCCTTGAAAAGGGCCAGGCAGATTGGGGTTGACCTAATCTTGGGGGTGGGGGAGAGCAAGTGGAAAGATAGAAAAAGGTAAAGATGGCAAAAGGCAGAGAAGATTGGAAGTAGGAGGGCAAAATGTGTAACAGAGGGTTAGAATTATAGTTATAAAATGGGAGTACTCTTTGTTGCAGTATCTCAATAAACCAGCTATATTATGAAAACAAAATAAAAATGCACCTTGCTTTGTCTTGGAAATAAGCTTTGCTCGGGGCAGGGAGGAGGGGATCTTGCAATAACTACCCGTGTAGCTGTGTGATGTACAAGGAGGCCCTGCTGGGAATTCTCTAGGCAGCAGGATGAAAACCGTGTTGCAGGGGACATTTCAATTTTTGCTCTAGACAACATTCAAGATGGAGTTGGAGGCTGAACTACATCATAGCAGAACTACATCCAAGGATTTTTCAGAGATCAAAAAATATTGTTCCATATTTTCCAGAGACGCGGAGACATCAACACTGAAGAACTGGAGACCCAAAAGACACCTTGGGCATCTTGAAAACTGAGTATAAGTCTGCTATTTTTGGTAAATGATTAAAGCAATGTTTATTTACAGCTATTCTGTCACTTAACTTCCACAGCAACCAGTAGAGCCCCATTAACAGGAAAAAAATCCCTCTGAGACAATCTGATTTTCCTGGATATATTTGGAGCAATGCTCAGCAACTTAACCTGGATACAGAATCAAGGAAAGGTTTGGGTGAGAGAAAACCCAGCTCTCAGACACCAACACAACAAATGTTTTTCTCATTGCCCTGTGTCAGCTTGCAGTTGCTTTCTACAGGGACAACCCAGCGCTGGCATGAAGGCTGTGCCAAGACAATGGCATGCAGGGCATTCTTGCTCAGTGATGATCATAAAGCCAGATCTGGAGTTGCTATCCTGCCTGGGGCTCCTCTCAACTTTCACCTTTTTCATCATGCCTTGGTTCTTATCCCAAACCAAAGCTTTTCCTGAGGATGATGATCGGAACAGAATATAGAATAGAGTAGAGTAGAGTGTCAGAACCCCTATGCATTTTTCCTTTCTTTCCTATCCTTTCATGGGGAAAGGGGGATCTATGGGTATTCTCCAGTGTACTTCCTTTGCTTTGTTTTATTCTCTTTAAAGTATCTTTCTTGAGGCAAGAATGGAATGTGCATCCGGCCATCAACTTATCTCCAGGTGGAGGGAAGAAGCCACAGAGAGACCTGATAGCCTTGAAAACGGCACCTTATTGGTTCTTTCTCACAATAATTTGACACTATGGATTGGCTTTGTTTGAACCAGCCGGTTGGACAATTGAGGTAGGGTTTGAAAGGCTTATTTTAATCTAACGTTTCACATGGAAAATCCTCAGATCCTGCCTTACTTTCCTACTGTCAATACCTTCCAATAAAAATTCCTGTTGAAACAATGCAAGTTTCAAGAGTTCTGTTTTCTTGGGAGGATTAATTGAGGCAGGTCCTTACATTAGGCAGGATCTGCAAAGTAATCAACCTGGAGGGAAGAAAACCTCTACTGTGAGGATTGTGCAAGCGATGTCTAATCACTGCGGTGAGAGCATGAGCGATGGGTGGAGGCCCCCCCAAAGGCTTGCCCAAGTGATAGCGGCTTTGACTCCGTCAGCTCAGTTGACAGAGAACTTCGTAAAGCTGAGATGGTTGATTGGTGTGGGGAAAAAAGAAGACTGGGAAGGAAGATCCCGGAAAGTAACCATCCACCACGGCAGTCACCAGGGTGGAAACATGAGATGGAATGGTCTCCCTGTCAAGAATGCCACAATATAACAGCCTAAAAGCCAAAGTGGTTAAATCATTGCTGTCCATGAAACAACTAGATGCCCCCGTCACCACGAGGGTGAAAGCAAAGAACCTACCCACCCTAGACAGCACAGCAGGCACTGAATTCTGACAAGCTCTGGAGAAGGATGAGTGGTTCCTTAGCCACAAAAATCTCTGTTCAATGAACAATGGACTGCCGTGGGTAGGGAGGAAATTATACGTCCCCACAACCCAGAGATTAAAGTTCATGCAATTCTGCCATGACTCAAAGCTAACTGGACATTTTGGGTTCATGAAGACTCTCCGCCTAGTAAATAGAGAAATCTGGTGGCCATCCTAAAGAAGTAGCTCGTTGCCCCATTTGTGCAGCAGCGAAATGGAGGCAAGGAAAAATGCCTGGCCTTTTACAGGCAGTAGTGAGCCCTTCAGCACCATGGAGAGAGATTTTTATGGACGTCTACTGGAGAGTGCTGGAAATACTGTCATTTGGGTAATGATAGATTTATTCTCTAAACAAGTTCACCTTACCAAAAAATCCCAACTGCTAAAGCCTTGGCAAAAATGTTTGTGCACCACATCTATCAGCTGCATGGAGTCCCACAACACATATCAGATAGGGGGGTTCAGTTCACTTCAGAGTTCTGGAGACCCTCATCCAGTCATCCACAAACGAATGGGGAGATAGAATAGAATAGAATAGAATAGAATAGAATAGAATAGAATAGAAATGGAAGGGACCTTGGAGATCTTCTAGTCCAGCCCCCTGCTCAAGCAGGAGAACCTATACCACCTCAGACAAGTGGCTGTCTAGCCTCTTCTTAAAAATCTCCAGTGATGGAGTGCCCATGATTTCTGGAGGCAAGCTGTTCCACTGGTTAATTGTCCTTACTGTCAGGAAGTTTCTCCTTAATTCCAGGTTGCTTCTCACTTTGATCAGTTTCCAACTATTGTTTCTTGTCCTGCCCTCTGGTGCTTTGGTGAATAACATGACCCCCTCTTCTTTGTGGCAGCCCCTCAAATACTGGAACGCTGCTATCATGTCTCCCCTATTTCTTCTTTTCTTTAGACTAGCCAAATCCAAGTCCTGCAGCCATTCTTTGCATGTTTTAGTCTCCAGGCATTTGATCATCTTAGTTGCTCTTCTCTGGATTTTTTCCAGACTCTCAACATCTTTTTTGTGATATGGTGACCAAAATTGGCTGCAGTATTCCAGGCGTGGTCTTACTAGGGTTTTATAAAGCGGTACTAATACTTCGTGTGATCTTGATTCTATGCCTCTGTTTATACAACCCAGGATTGTATTAGCTTTTTGGGCTAATAGTCGTGATGGTCCACCAGGACTCCAAGCTCCCTCTCACAGTTGCTGTTTTTGAGCCAGGTTTTGCCCAATCTGTACTTGTACCTTTGATTTTTCTTGCCTAAATGTAGGACTTTTCTCCACACTGAAACTCATTTTGTTGGATAGGGCTCAGTGTTGAAGTTTGTCAAGAACTTTTTGGATCCTGAGTTTGTCTTCAGGGGTTTTGGCTACTTCTGTCATCTGCAAATTTGATGAGATCCCCTTCAATTCCCTCATCTAAGTAATTTATGAAGATATTGATGAGTAGTGGGCCTAAGATGGGACCTTATGGTACCCCACTGCTTACTTCTCTCCACTCTCCAAGTGCCCGCCAACATGTAGAGGGGGAGGGCCCCTTCCTCCAATCACTAGAGAGGGTCCACATCAGGAGCTTGCTTCTGATGTGGGAAAGAAGGCCACAGGGTGGCCAATTGCCTGGCCCCCCAATTTGTGCCTATGCCAAGGACCCCGAGCCAAGCCAAGCCAAAGAAAACTCCGAAGAAGACAAAGAAGAAAACATGAACAGCTGTCAGAACCCATATCGATAGATCCCCAAATCCTTTTCTTTCACCTCCCCATTTACTATTTCTTCCTTCTCCAGCCTGACCCGAATCTCACTCTCCTCTCATCCTGGGTTCTGCCATACTCCCAGGAGGAGGGGGAGTGCTTGAGGGTTATTGCCTTGACTTCCTCTATCACTACAAAGTACTTTGATTTCCTAAAATATTTCTTCTGAACTTTCCCATCCCTTACTGTCAGCTAGCAAAGGGAGGGGAAGAATGGAATGCAACCTCTGGGGACTGTGTTATCTCCGCACTTCCAGAGAAGGTGCGAAAAACTGCCTAAACATTGCAGTTAAAACCAGAGACGGACTGATGTTATCTCCCTGTTCCCACGGAGAACCTAACACCTGGGGATTGTACCATTTGAACTGACTGAATGAACTATGGGTGGGGTTTTGCTTGGGACACTTTTACCTACCATTCTGAACAGGAAACCCTCAGATCCTCTCTAGTATGCCTGCTAATTTCTCCTAATAAAGGTTCCTTTTGGAAGAAACTGCTTCCATGTGTTCTGCTTTCTTGGGATGAGGTATTGAAGTGGGCCCTGACATTAGACAGGATCTGCAGTAACAGCCCGGAAGGAAGACCCTTACCGGGGACTTTGCAAAATTATCCATGTCGGATACATGAGCAGGGAAGGAAGAATCCACTGTGAAGGGGGAACCCTCCTGCCAGTCGGAGACCTACCAATCGTCCAGCTCCAAAACTTCCTATACATCGGAAGCCTCGGTGGTCGATGGGCATTGGGAAGAAGGACAACTGCAAGAAAAAGTTAAGGAAGGTGAGCCATCAACCAGGGTAGCCATCAACCAGGGTGGAAGCTGGAAATGGAGAAGTCCCTCCACCTCAGTGAAGATGAGGGAGATCATCCAGGACATCTGAGCTGGATGGTGGAGCAAGCGATTGACATGATGAAGATGGCTTTCAACTCCCTCAAGGAGGAGAGGCCCGACCCGTGCACCCAACCCGTGCACCGGAACCATTCGAGTGGGTTGCAGCAAAAAGGATACCGAGGGTGAGTCCAAAGCTGAGGTCCTAGGCAAAACAACCGAACCCGCTGTGGTCGCTACGGCAGCCCCTACCCCCTCCCACCCAGCTAGGGACTGAGAGACAAGGTGCCACAGAAGGAAGAAAAGGCAGCGGTCCATCCAGAAGTTCCCACCACTGGATGTGAAGTTTCGTGGGGAGCCGCGATGCCTGGGATTTCAGCCCAGGTCCTGAATTATATGGAGGAATATGGCCAGGACATCCCCACTGACCGCGCCAGAATCCGCATCGTGCAGGCAGCTTTAGACGGCATCGCCACTGGCTGGGTAGTGGACCTGTACAATTCTGATGCACCGGAGCTGCTGAACTTCAACCAGTTCATGTTCTCCCTCAGACACAGGTTAGAGGATCTGTTGGCAGATCGGAAGGCCCAGGAGAGAATAAAAACAGTGAAGCAAGGCAGACGCCTGATGGCTGAATACACCCAGGAATTCCGAACCATTGCTAGCAAGCTGAACTGGCCAGAAGACATCTTGCTCAACCATTTCAAGGATGGCCTGAACTATGATCTCTATGATGCTTGCCTTCCTCGAGGAGACCCACACCGACTGCATGATTGGTATGTCCTGGCCAAAGAAGCTGAAATCGACCTGCAAAGAGACACCGCAGAGGGAAGCCCTGGGGAAAGCCACCACCTGAACAACCCTGTCAGACTGTGAAGCAACAACCCAACGCAAAGAAACCCACTGGCTGTTTCAGATGTGGAAAGGAAGGGCACTGTATCGCAGACTGCCATTCACGCACTCCATTCGAGAAGCCAGATTGGGGCTCAATTGGGAAGTCCAGAAGATCACCAACCAAGCCCCGAGAACCTGCCATGAAGGGTACTGAGACCGTTGAGTTGCCCCCTATCGCCCAACAAGGGAAAGGAACTCCAGCCTACGCCACTGGAGCGTCCAACTTGTCAGACAACAACTCTGAGGATGAACCCCTGGTAAATGGACCCATCGCATCCCTCACCCAGACAGTAACCATACTAGCCCCCTCCATGCCGGAAGCTGTAGAAATAAGGGCACTATAATAATAATAATAAAGTTGGAAGGGACTTTGGAGGTCAACTAGTCCAACCCCCTGCTCAGGCAGGAAACCCTATACCATTTCAGACAAATGGCTGTCAGTCTCTTCTTAAAAACTTCCAGTGTTAGAGCATTCACCGCTTCTGGAGGCAGGTTGTTCCACTGGTTAATTGTTATAACTGTCAGGAAGTTTCTCCTTAGTTCTAGGTTGCTTCTCTCCTTGATTGGTTTCCATCCGTTGCTTCTTGTCCTGCCTTCAGGCGCTTTGGAGAATAGCTTGACTCCCTCTTCTTTGTGGCAGCCCCTGAGATATTGGAACAGTGCTATCATGTCACCCCTCGTCTTTCTCTTCATTAAACTAGACATACCCAATTCCAGCAGCCTTTCCTTATATGCTTTAGCCTCCAGTCCCCTAATCATCTTTGTTGCTCTTCTCTGTACTCTTTCTAGAGTCACAACATCTTTTTTACATCGTGGTGACCAAAACTGGATGCAGTATTCCAAGTGTGGCCTTACCAAGGCATTGTAAAGTGGTATTAATACTTCACTGATTGACTCTGGGTGCACGCGTTGCCTCATCAGCCCCACGCTAGTAGGAAACTTGGGCATTCCAGTGAGGAGACTGAAAAAACCGATTTCTTTCAGTCAATTAGATGGGTCCATAGCAGAGGGAATGCCGGCTACCCTAGCCACGTTACCAGTTCAACTCACATTGGAGGACCACATAGAAACTATAATATTTGTGGTAACCGCAGGCATGGAATGCCCCATAATTCTGGGCATGGCATGGCTAGCAAAATGGAATCCTAGGGTGGACTGGCGGACAGCGGGGCTCAGATTCCCAAAGGGAGAACAGCAACCCCCACCACTCCAGAGGGCCCCGCCTGAACCCTTGGGCGAGAAAGCAGCGGGGGGAGAGGAAAAGGAATTACCCAAGATACTCGAAGAATACAGGGGCCTTGCTGAAGTGTTCAGTGAGGAAAGATCGGACAAATTACCTCCCCACCGATCCACAGACTGTGCAATGGAGATTAAACCTGGGGCAAAGCTCCCAAAACCCAGACTGTACTCCATGACCCCAGCAGAGCTAAAAGATATGCAGAAGTTCATAGATAAAAACCTAGAGAGAGATTTCATCCAACCCACATTGCCAAAAGTGGCTGCGCCAGTCCTGTTTAGAGAAAAGAAGGATGGGACTCTTCGTCTGAGCATGGATTATAGGGCCCTGAATGGTATAAGCGAAAGCAATCTGTACCCCCTGCCACTAATGAAAGACATGTTATCCCACTTCTCAAAAGGGAAGATCTTCACTAAACTAGACTTGTCAGAGGCTTACTACCGTAATAGAATCAAAGAAGGAGACGAATGGAAAACTGCATTTAATTGCTCCATGGATGCTACCAATTCAGGGTCCTACCCTTCGGATTGCACAGAGCACCAGCAGTTTTCATGCAGTTGATTAATGATGTACTACGGGAGCACCTGTACAAGGGGTCCTGGTTTACCTAGATGACATCCTCATTTTCACGGAAACCAAGGACGAACACATGAAACTAGTTAGAGCCATCCTCAAGAAATTGCAGACCGCTCACCTCTATGCCAAACTATCAAAGTGTGAATTCCACAAAGAAAAGATAAACTCCCTAGGATATCGAATCTCTCCCGAGGGCATAGAAATGGACCCTGAAAAGGTTCAGGCGGTGCTCGAATGGACATCACCCCGTGTAAGAAAGCAACTACAAAGCTTCCTGGGGTTCGCTAACTTCTACCACCAATTCATCCCCTCATTTGCCCAAATAGCTCTGCCAATCCCGAATCTACTAAAAACCAAAGAGGTAGATAAATCAAAACCCAGCCAACAGCTAAAATGGACGGTGGAATATCAAGCCGCTTTTAAGAGACTAAAAAGACTTTTTTTGGCTGAATCCGTCCTGCAGCACCTCAACCCAGATAAGTCCTTTGTAATACAAGTGGATGCCAGAGATGTATCTGTAGGGGCTGTACTGTTGCAAGTGAATGAACAAGGGGCATTACAACCCTGTGCATACATCTCCCGAAAGCTCACTGAGACAGAACAACTGTGGGCAGTATGGGAGAAGAAGGCGTACGTGGTGAGGTGGGGGCGCCTCACCTGGCGACACTTCCTTGAAGAGAATAAGATCCCCTCCCAGGATCTGGAAGCATTAAAAGCACCCAGTAAACTCATCCCTAAGCAAGCCCAGTGGTCGCAAGACTTCCACTGGTTTAATTTCACAATCAAACATCTGCCATGCGGGGGGAAGAATTTTCTAGCTGATGCACTTTCCCATATGCCCCAGTATAACAGCACCAAACCTAGCATTACAAAACCTCTCATGCCTGAAAAGCAACTAGCAGCACAAGTGACTACCTGGGCGCAAGCAAAACTGAAAAAACCATTAGCCAGCCAAGCAGCGATTGAATTCAGAAAAGCCTTAGAAACCGATGAGTGGTTCCTAAGTCACAAAAACCTATGCACCATCACCGATGGATTACCCTGGTGGGGGAAAAATTATACATACCAAAAAGCCAAAGACTCACATTTATGCAGCTATGCCATGATACAAAATCAGCAGGCCATTTTGGGTTTGTGAAAACATTACATCTAGTCAAAAGACAATTTTGGTGGCCATCTCTGAAAAAGGACATTGTGCAGTGGCAAAAAGACTACAAGGAAAGTCCCCAGGGCTGCTGCAGCCAGTAGCAAGCCCCTCAGCACCATGAAAGGAAATTTCCATGGATTTTATAATGGAGTTACCAGAAAGCAGTGGGAATACAGTTATTTGGGTGGTGACCAACCTGTTTTCCAAATAAGTACATTTCATACCCTGCTTGAAAATCCCAATCGCAAAAACCTTAGCAAAGCTGTTCGTTCAACATATCTACCGACTACACGGGGCACCTCAGCGCATGATATTAGACGGGGGTGCAATTCATGTCAGAATTTTGGAAGGGGTTCCTGTCCCTTTTGGGTACCGCCCAGGGACTGTCATCTAACCATCACCCGCAAACAAATGGTCGGATGGAACATTCAAATTCAGTACTTGAACAATATTTAAGATGCTTTATTAATTACCAACAAACAAACTGGACTGACCTACTTCCATTTGCCGAAGTTGCCTACAACAATGCCGTTCACTCCAATACTGGCTACACCCTTTTCCAAGTAGCCACCAGCCAAAGTTTCAACCCAGAACGAACCAGCCATCCCTTCTCTGAAGGAGTTGTGGCTGAAAAGATGGAACCCATCAATTGACTAGGGAAGTAACATGGTGACTGAGGAGCAAAGCCAAGAAAGGGCTGGGAATGGAGAAACTACTGAAAGTTAGGTGAATGCTGTGAAAGTGAAAGCAGAGCCAGTTAATATGCTAGCAGAGAGCTGCCCAGCAGAGCCAAGTATCCCAAAATCCTTAACTCATGCACACACGGGGGGACCACTAAGTACCTAGTAGTGTGGATAGATTTCCCTGGGCTCAAAATGAGTGGCTACACAAGAAGCACATTAAGGCCCCTAGACCAGGGCTTTTCAACTGGTGGTTCATGTACCACTGGTGGTACATTGGCACCTGGCAGGTGGTACACAGTCCTGGCAGGTGGTACACAGTCCTGCCCAGCCTAGCCAGGTGCAGTGTCCCAGCCCCCTGAATGAGCTAAAGCGGCACAGCGTAGGACTTGCTGTGAGAGAGTCCTCGAGAGCTGCAGGGCTGCTGGGGTGAGACAAAAGCCCAGGGATTGGCACTTCTGGCACACCTGGAAGAGAAAGGGGGGTGGAGACAGGAGAGTCTATAAAAGGAGGCAGTTTTGGCAGGGGAGGGAGAGAAAAAAAGACACTAGAGAAAGAGGCAGAAGAGAAAGGTCTTTTCTCAGAGAAGCAGTGAGAAGAGAGAGGAAAGGCTTTTGGGGAGGTGTGTGTGCATGAGAATGGGGAGGATTTTGGAGGGACATGCTTAATGTTTCATGCTGAAACTTCAGGTTTAATTGTGCTTACTGTTCTCCTATGTTTACACTTTTTTCAGGGGGCTGGCATGTCAAGGTTGAATTGCTATGATGCCTGTTAACTTCAACTTGCCATAGAAATGGGGGAGGGGTAGAAAGCATAGGGATGAAATGAGATTCTAAGAAGCCGTCCATGGACCGTGAAAGCCTACAAGAATGCCAAGGTGTCTGGCAGAGAAATGGACCATTCCCGTAAAGACAGATGCAAAAAACAAGTTAAGTAGTTCTGCTTTCTCCCTGTTGCTTGTCACCTTCTTGTCACTTTCTCCCACTAATGGACCAATAATTTCCTTAACCATTTTCTTGTTTTTTACATGTTGAAAGAAGCTTTTTTGTTATTTTTGATTTTTGTTGCAAGCCTTAGTTCATTTTCAGCTTTAGCTTTCCTTACTTCATCTTTGCAGGCTCGGGCTATTTACTGATATTCTACCTTAGTTATGTGCCCCTCTTTCCACTTTTTATACTTGTCCTTTTTGTCTTTCAGTGTATCAGCAGCAGAGATTAACTGCAAGGTTAACATCAGACCAGCAATCAAGTAAACAATACCCCACTCAAAAAACTGCCAAAGAAGCCAACAGTAAACAGCCAAACTAAAGAATCTCTAAGACCACCCCCACCAACACTGACAGGTAAGCCACTAAAATATAAACTGACAACAAATAGCACTCCTTACTAGCACTGATGATGTTACCTAGTTTGGGTAATGAAATGTGTGCAAGAAAACAAGCCAGCTCAGAGAGCACCAAGCACCAAGGACCCCTCACTGTAAAGGATCAGCAGACCAAGGGCTCCTGCATGTGAAAAACTGCCCAAGTGGCCTTAGTGCTCTTTGATCCACCAAGTACCAAGGACCTCACAGTTCAACCCTGAGCTGCAAATGTTCTCTTCCATGGGTGGCATTATTTGCAGGCTGACTTATTTCGGCTCTTGATCAGTCATATCTGAAGATTGCAGGTCACTTGCAAAGTTCCCGTTTCAGTAAGTAAGACTATATAAAACACTGTATAAAAGAAAATGCAATTATATTTATTTATTGGATTTTTATGCCATTCATCTACCCTACAAGGTGACTCCCAGTCAAAAATAGTTAAAAGATTAAAATATTAAAACAACACACATTAAGAGAGCTAAGAGCCAGACAGGATGAGGATGCTCACATATTGTGAGCCAGATGTTTACACTGGATTTGGCATTTTTGTCCACCAATCAAGTCCTTCTCAAGGATTTGGGAGAGGCAGATGTTGTATTAAAGGTATTGTTGCAGGATGTGAGCTGTTCTGAGTCAAGCTGTCTTTTGCAATTTACTGATGATGGTTTTGTCAATACTGATGGTGCTCAAATGGTACTCCAGATGTTTTGGGATTGCACCCAAAGTGGCCATTACTATTGGTATTACCCTTGCTTGCTTCTGCCACAGTCTTTCTAATTCTATTTGTAGATCTTTGTATTTTGTTATCTTCTTCAGTTCTTCCTCTTCTGCTCTCTCCAGGTACTTCCCCATCCACTAACCCAGTGGTTCTCAACCTGTGGGTCGGGACCCCATTTGGGGTCGAACGACCATTTCACGGGGGTCGCCAAACAAGGCTGTCCGCCATTTTTTCCCCTTTTCTTTGGCCACACCCCTGGCACCCGGTGATGTATAAGTGGTTGGGGGTCACCACAACATGGGGAACTGTATTATGGGGTCGCGGCATTAGAAAGGTTGAGAACCACTGCACTAACCAGATATTTGTCTATCTTATCGATAATTGTTATGTCTGCAGTGCCATGTGTCAGACACCGTCTATTTGAATTCTAAAATCCCAAAGCACCTTAGTGTCACAGCTGAAGCTTGGCTCACTTTGCGAACCCTGTTCACAGCCAGAACAAGAAGTAAGGGTGGGGGAATGCAAGGGAGGGAATGGGAGAGCACTTAAAGCCACGATATACCAGGGTACCAAGGTCACCTGCTGGGAAAGTCCACTAGTCAAAGAGTCTGTTCCCAAAACAAAATGAATATAATTGATTGGAGGGAATAAAGTGACAATGGGAGGGCCAGGGAAAAGGAGAATGTTTAACTATGCTATTTGCATGCAAAAATGTTAGAATTGGCTTTGCTAATTCCGTATCCATGTCAGCTCAGTAAATTGTACTCTTGGCAACAGAAAAATGTCTCAGGAGTCTTTGTTTGCTATATGACCTGCGTGGGATACTTGACATTTGGCTTCTTTTTTTTTTTACTTTGTCTATTTTGGGGTCCCACCAATTCTTGCTTGCAGGCAAATGGTATTTCTTGCAGATCTTCCCATGAAACACCGGAGCACATCCACCTGGTTGCATCCACTGGGATAGTCACTCCATCTTGTCCTGTGCTATTCAGAGAGTTAAAGGTGATAAGCAGCCCGTTCCATAACCATCTGTGACAGAGATGAACTTTGGGCATTCAGTACTAGACCCTGAACTGGCTTCCCACTGAAGCTTCCAAAGACAGCCCCATTTAGAACTCATTGCAGTAATCCAGGCAGGAAATGGCTAAATCATTAGAATCTGCTGGTCTAGAAATAGTGCATGGATTTGTGCAAAAGCCGTCCTTGCCTCCTCAGGCAATAGTTGTGAGTCTAGGATGATTCCCACTGACTCTGTCCAGGAAGCACTAAGGATGGAAAATCTTCAGATCCAGGAGGCCCAAATGCCCATTGACGTCATTTCTGCTATGGATGAGTCACAGTCAGTTCTTCCCCATCCACTGCCTCACTGCTTCCAGTCACAGGTAACAGTCACAGTGGCACAGCCTCACCCATGCTGGTGAATTACCTCCCCCAGTGGTTTCATATAAATGTTAAATAGGAGCGGGGATAGAGTTGAGCCCTGTGGCTGCCCTTTCAGGGCCAACCCGTTAAGATGGTCCAGAAGCATCAGGAAAACCCCTGAAAGATTCAGGAAGGGTAAGGAAAGATATAACTGGCACATCTCACCAGCTCCAGGTATCACATCAGCAATCTTCTAAAAGGCATCCTCCCTACCCACAGGCTGATAACCCTTCAGTAAAGGAGAATATTTATAGCTCAAGGTTGAAGTGAGGGGTCTTGGTGTTCTCTGTTTTCTTACAGATATTTCATTACCCAAACATCACCAGTACTAGGATGATAACACTTCCACAAACTCACAACAACATCCACCAGTTAAGAACTTCAGGACACCAGTGATCTGTCCTGAAACAAGCCTCAACCTCAGCCCCAGCAACATTATTATCATCATCAGCATAAACACAGACACAGACATAAACACAGACACAGACACACAGACACACACACACAGACACACAGACACACACACACACAATATATATCTCCTGCAGTACCAGGTTTCCCAGAGCTTTGAGAAGTATGGACTGATCTATTCGGGCTTCAGCTGAGCAAACCACACAATACCCAGTGATTATGTAATATTGGTTTCTTCTCCTACACAGAGATGCTTTCGGAGGAGGTGGTTTCACTAACATCAAAATAATAATAATTTTAAAAAATCTCCAGAGTCTAGAAAGTCAGCAAAAGAACATGCTGCAACTGAAGCAAACATAGCAATCAAAGGGAGCAGAAGCAAATTATTCGGTTTCGCTCAGCAAGGCGAACAGTCCCAGGCTGTTGTTTTACTCTAGAGGAAACTCTACTCCACAGTGCAGAGTCTTGCTATGGAGAAAGGATGATTCGAAAGGGCTTCAGTCCCAGTAAAATTGTACTCATAACTTACATGTCACCTTGGGTTAGGGTTGTTGTTGTCATTGTTCTTTGATGGCTTTGTTGCAACAAGTTTTAAACTGAGGTACCTCACATGGGCTAACTTAGGTGCTGAGCCCTCTTTCAAGGACCCAGAAGGGAGCGATGGCTAGGGCTGGATGGCCACCAAGAGACACTGTGGCCTAAAGTGTCATGTTGGGATGGTGAAGTCAGAGAAGATCCAGCTTTAGTTTCCCTCAGTGAGAAATGAATGCTTCCAGCAACTACCCTTTTTGTGCAATTGAAGTCAAGAAGCTGTAACGGCTCCTTTGAACTCTGGGCTAGGCGCACACCTTTCCTCTTGGCGGATTCTCCCTCCAGATGCATGTATTCCAGAAGTGTGATAAGCATGTCATGCAGGATCAAGAACTGAAGGAATTTAATGCTGAAGGCAGTCAGAAATTTGCTTCTGCATGGACACAACATATTTTGTAGCTGCTGCCTTTCATGTCCGCCTGCATCCGAGAGGGGCAATTGCGAATCCTGGGGCATTGGGGCTTAGCACAAGGGTGGGTCTCTGGGCTTTGGGAAGAGACCCCAACCTTTTTTTTTTCCTGTTGGTACACCTGGGTGAGATTTTCTGGCCACTCAGCAGTTCCCACAAAGTCTCATCTCTGGCTCCATTTTGGAGGAGGGAAGAGAACAGCAGAAAAAAAGAGAAACAAAATGCATGCCGGATTGGGAGACAAATCAACTTCCAGGCCAGCCTTTCAAAAAGCATTAAAAGGACATTAAAAAAGGAAAAAAAAACCTATCCAGTCCAGTTAAATTCCCACTAACGATGTCCACAAACAATTAAAGGCAATTAGAGAGAAGCAGAGAGCGACAAGCGCCTGGGCCAGGTGGGGGGAGGAGGAGGGGGAGGACACAGGCAGGGCTGCTCAGTGGCACAATCTGATTTTCCACCCACCAAATGTAATTAAGGGGAATTACCGAGCCAGTTGCTAGGAAGGTCTCTTTATAAATGGGAAGAGCCGATGGCCGCATGACTCTTGCTGGCCAGAATGCCAAGCTCTGGGAGGAGGCCAAAGGGAGCAGCCTGTCTGGTGCTCAGGGTCCGGGAAGCGGCATCCATGTACTTCTCGCTGCTTGCCGTCTTCCTGGTCCTCCTGGTGGTGGCCCTCCAAGGCACAGAGCCAAGAGAGAACTTCCCATTCAAGGTACCCCTGGACCCTCAAGGCCTCCTGGAGCTCTCCTGGAACATCAGCTACCACCTGGAAGAGGTGCATTTCCAGATCATGGCCAAGGAGGTGAAATATGGCTTTCTCTTTGGCATGTCAGACCGTGGAGGATTTCAGGAGGCAGATCTGGCTGTCCTATGGAGCGATGGGCTCCAGTTCTATTTTGCGGTGGGTAAGCAGGGAAACGGTTCCTCTGCCAAACTCAGACCCAGGGGCTTCCTTCTGGTATTGGGATCTCTGTCGGTACTGATGAGAAATGGTTTTTGGGTTCCAAGAAGAGTGTCCAAGGAAGATGGAGCCTTGCTTCTGTATCTCCAGGGCTAGTTCCTTCATTGGTCACTGGCTGGATGAACTTGGGGGGGGGGATCAGATCAGATCAGGAAACAGGCATTGAGAAGATCTAGCTATAGATGAGGGGATAGAAAGGTTACTTATCAAATGTGCAGATGACAACAAGCCGACATTTTGGAAGATATTCAAGATTCTGAAGGAGCTTGACAGATGAAAGAAAGGGCCCTATCCAGTCCTGTAGTGTGAAAAGTAAGGTCCTACAATTGGGCACCTCACTGGAGGTTTTCAAGAAAAGATTGGGCAGCCATTTGTCTCGTATCTTGGGCAGGGGGTTGGAGTAGAAGACCTGCAAGGTCCCTTCCAGCCCTAGGACTCTATGATTCTAAGTCCGCTATGTCTGAAGCCATGAGCCAAGGAACAGTCTGTGTTTGAGTAGGCTAATATTAAAACTTCACTGAATGTATCTGATGTTAATATCTGTTATTATTTTAGGTTTGGTTTAGCTAATTTTTATTTTTTTTAACCATAATTGAAACCAGATTTTTGGGTTTTTATCTTTTAGCATGAATTTGGCATTCTTGATTCCTTTGCCTCTTATTCTAGCTAGATCATTTTGGTTGCACATTGAAGAGCTAAACTATAGGCCATGCAAGCTTGGGAAAAGCCCTTTGGGGGGGATGTTTCCCAGGTGCCCCTGCAGGCTCACCTGTCCCTCCCTCTGAGGGGAACCCCTGAACCCCATAATGTGAGATGCCCCAGGTGAGCCTGGGCGCTTCCCTAGCAAAAATGAGGCCCAATTGCCCTACTGAAAGGGCCTTTTTCTGACCAGCTGTTGTCATGACTGTTGTCATGACAATATCCCAAGGTTAGGAAGGTGGGACACCATCAGAAGGACAACAAGGCAGCAAAAATCCCCACCCAGAACAAATTCAAAAGGTCGGGGAAATTGCATGATGGGCTGGAGAAGTGTCAGATTCAAAGATCATAGTACACACACACACACACACACACACACACACACACACACACACACACACACACACGACCACAAGAGCCCACTCTTAATTTAAAACCTGGGGTCTTTGGTAGATGAGCCTCACAACAAGGAGGCTTACTTCACCTGAGACACCAACTCGGAGATCCAATGAGTGGGGCTGCTGGTGGTTTCAGTGTGGCAGGACTCAGAACCCCTGCTAAAATATGCTTTGGAAACAGAGTTGTTTAAAAGAAAAAGAGAACATTTACTTCAAAAAAATCAAATATTGAGGTATGAAAAATTGCTAAAAGAAGACCTTGATGTCTACTACTGATGCCTAAATACTAAGCTTCTCTAGGCTAAGAGTAACCCCACAGCAGTGTGGGTCATGCCCAGATGAGTCCCACAGCAGAGTTTTTGCAGAAGCGTGCTTCCCTTGCCTCTCTTGGGCTTCCTTGAGTGTCTTTCTGAGTGACACCTGTCATTAGCAAGAAAGGGGGGGGTGATTCACACCAGCAGCAGTAGAGGCATGTGTTCATCCTGGAGACTTTCATCTTATTTCATGATGCACGTAGAAGCTCCAGATTGCAAGCAGGGATGCTTAGAGATTGTTCAGCCATGTTTGAGCTCTGCTGATGCAACTGAGGTGGGTTGCTGGTCTTTTTGCCTCCATCCCTCATGCCTGATTCTACTGGATGAATTGTCCCATCTCATAAATAGCCTATTAGGCCTGATCTCAGAACAGATTCTAGCCTTCTTTGGCTTCAGCCTCAACCCCAACTTGATGTATGTAAAGAAATGCTTCAGAATTCTTGCAGAAAAACAGAGGGATGACTCAACCCCATTCGAACATTGAGGAGCATAGCTCCTCTCTAGCTGCCATCTGTTGTCGCTTCTAACTTGGTGCTTACAAGGAAAACCTCCATGGGATTCCCGCTGGCCCCACAGCCCAAGAAATGCCAAGCGAGCCTGGTCCAGGCCCAGCCAGCCCCAGGGCCAGAAGCTTGGCTCTGGTATTTATTTGAGCCTGGTCTTGAATTGGCATTCTGTATGAAATGTGTTCCTTGTATGTATAGAGACATCCCAAAGACATATTTTGCTCATCTTGTTAATACCCAAAAAAGGAATGAGGCGATTCCAAGCTAAGTAGGGAAGGTGGAACCTGCTCGCCAAAAGCAATATTCAGCCCTGGATTTAGGGCTAAATCTCAATAAGGGTTAAAGAAGCTACAACTTAGAACCTCACAAAATTTCAGAATATCCATATTCCAATTTGGCAAACAAGTTCATTGTTACTTATATTCTTAATTTTGAAATTTTTAACAAGGGCACTCCAAGCTTTCTTTAGCTTAGGGCCTCACCAAGTGTAAATCCAAGGCTGGATGCTTCAACTGGGTCACAATGCCCTTTCGATCTCTGTTCTCTGAAACACAAACGTTGTTTTGCTTCACCTGTAGGACACCTGGAGTGACCAAGACACACAGCTGCACATGGACACCCAGCAGAACTACCAGCTTCTGGGGGCACAGAGAATTGGTGGGGGGCTGTCCCTCCTCTTCAAGAGGCCCTTTGTCACCTGTGATCCAAAGGATTATCTGATTGAGGTAGAATCTTCTGCTTCAGAAACAATTTTGAGAAAGAACTGTTCTAAATCTGAAGAGAATAATGTAGGGAGGGAAGCAGAATATCCTGAAAATGCTTTGTTTTGCACAATCTAGTTTTATGTTTTGAAAATGGAAATCAAAACCTCAAGTCTGTATTGCTGAACATTAGTTTTAAACCTCCCTTTTCCTATTTTTTTAAAAAACCAGTTTCTTGGCTTTCCCAGAATGGCTTACGTGGGTGTCTCTTGTATGTTGACCTTCCAAACTATTGACCCTTCGCGTCCACCTAACGGGGCTCCTGGCAGCCAAAAGCAGCCCAGATCTTGTAATATTGGGGAGAAAGATGCTGTAGTCCTGAATTCTGTGGCATTGTTCACACAATGCTTTGTTAGGGCTTGGAGAGGGAATAGACTTTTTTAATAGTGGCCCCTCTTTAAGGAATACCTCCCCCACCTCCAGATATGGATGGCCCCAACAAAACAGATAGTCCTGTTACAGTTCGGATAAGCAAAGCAGTTGCTAAGCAAAACCACAACTGTGAGAACTGGTTGCAGTTATTTCTTCATCACCATTGAAACTATGAAGAGTCAGTAAACAAGGCAGTTGCTAAACTAGAAATATCTGTAGAGCAAAGCAGCACAGGTTGCGTGAATGATGCCTTTGATGTACTGGATTTTTCTGTGATATGTTTTAGTGAGGGGGGGTTTGTTTGAGGATTGAGTAAGCTATAAATATTGTAAAAATATTAAATATTAAATAATTCAATATATAAGCAACTGATATTATGCCATCAAAACACCAATAACAGCCTAAATCTAGAAAGGTCCCCCATGTTGAGACCAAGCAAGCTAATGGATCTCAAGCCCAACTGACCTAAAATTTTAGAAAAATCTGAAGAGCGATGCTGCTAGAATTTTCTTAAAGTTAAGAACATTGTTGAAAGTTTACAATTTAAGTTGTAATTTCTATGTGCTCATATGGCTTCAGTATTTTAATTTCAGTTAAGAGAAACTGTTGGACTCAAATGTAAGGGTATTCTACGGCAAACATACAGTCAGAATAATAATAGAAATCTGTCGTTTAAGAGATTCATCCTTATGGAGCTGTGTGGTCAAAAGCAGACCGATGGATTGTGCTGTGGCTTAATTGGCAGCTACTACCTCGCCTTGCCTGTTGTAAGATGTAGTCTTAAGGTGTCTGTCTAGACTCTGCTGGGAATTATTTTCAGTGATGTGCTCTTTCCACGATGGCATCTCTTACAGAGAATGCTGCTCCCTTTTTAAATTAGCCCTTCTGTCAGCCTTAGGGTCTGATCATCCTCAAACCCAGTGTTTCTCAACCTTGACCATTTTAAGGCATGTGGACTTCAACTCCCAGAATTCCACAGCCAGCAATGCTGGCTGTGGAATTCTGGGAGTTGAAGTCCACATGCCTTAAAATGGTCAAGGTTGAGAAACACTGCTCTAACCCAAGGAAGCCATTTCAGAGTCCCACACATGGTGCCCACTGCTTGCTTTCTAATCAAATCAAGTCAAGTCAACCTTTATTGTCAAAGTACAACATGTGTACAATGAGATTGGCTAAGCCTCCTTTCGTGCACCCCCCAACACAATTCACAGTGACAACAACACACCATCTTATTACACCACATGAACTTATTGCACAACGCGTTGGCCCCGCAAGCCTATCATACATGGAGTTATTTCCCATTCAGGAGTCTGACAGCCCAGGGGTAGAAACTGTTCTTCAGCCTGTTGGTGCGGCTGGCTATGCTTCTATATCTCCTGCCCGATGGTGGGAGAGTAAAGAAGTGCCAACCAGGGTGTGAGTCGTCCCTAAGGATTTTCCTCACTCTTCTAAGGCAGCGGGCCCTGGTGATGTCATCTAGTGGTGTCAGGGAACAGCCCACGATGTTTTGTGCTGTGCTCACCACCCTCTGAGTCGCTGCTGGTCAGCAATGAAGCCCACCTAAATCAGGGCAGCCAGCCTTATCCTTGGTGGCACCGAGATAAAGGGCTTGGTGACTTCCCTTCCAGGACGGAACTGTGCATCTCATTTACGGCATTTTGGAGAAACCATCTCCATCTCTCCAAGCCATCAACGTTTCTGCTCTGCTCCGGAAGGGAGTGCAGCGGGTGCAACTTCTGAAGCCCAAAATCAAAGTTCCCCCACTGCCTGGGGACCTAAAGACCATGGAGATCCGAGTCCCAGATGTGACCATTCCCCACCAGGAGACCACGTACTGGTGTTTCATGACTGAACTTCCAGATGGTTTTGAAAAGCATCACATTGTCATGGTGAGTAGAAGGACTGGCCCCCGCCTCCCCCTTTTCTTCCTCCCTCACAGATTCGAGTTAAAGTCCTCCCAATGTGCTTTGCAGGGGACCGATTCTTCCTGAATCCAGGCCATCTCATGCAAAATATCCACTAATTAGGATTGCAATCATCCCCATTGACTCCCATCTGTACAGCCAGCATCACACTCAATCAAGATTGTAAGGTCCAAAAAATATGGTGGTATCATTTCCCCTTTTTCCAGCTTTCAGCAAAGATGTCTTCCACCTGTTAATCAGTGTTTCTCAACCTTGACACTTTTAAGGCATGTGGACTTCAACTCTCAGAATTCCACAGCCAGCAATGCTGGCTGTGGAATTCTGGGAGTTGAAGTCCACATGCCTTAAAAGTGTCAAGGTTGAGAAACACTGTGTTAGATTAAATGAGAGCTTTGCAAAGCCCGTTTCAAATGTAGTGAACTTCTCCCCTGGTTGAAGTACTAATCATCGTCGTCGTCATCATCATCATCATCATCATCACCACCACCACCACCACCATCACCACCATCATCATCTGGCGATTTAGCTCCAAAAGTATTCTTCTGTGTTGTGCAAAGGAAGGACAGGTGGATCCCGGCTTGTCCCTCTGTTCCTTCAGCCTTGAGGAGGGGGAGGGGCATCTGCCTCTGCAGGGGGAGAGGGCACTTCCCTTGCCTGGGATTCCACATTGTCCCAGCATGCTGAGTGAACTGGACCATTTTAGTTTGGGCATCACATATCATGGGAATGGAGGATTTTGCCTGAGTTTAATTCTGACTGGGGGTTCTGAGAATCTAGCTAGCGTATTGTGTGAACTCAGGAGATAGGGCTAACTCAGTCAACTGTGGTATTTCTTCACATCTAGCTGGAGGGAAGAGCAGGTTCCCCTCATCACAGTCAGTGGAAGACCATTTTCCATTTTCAGAGCAAGAGAGCAATGCTAACACTCCACCTGGTTCAGTTTGAGATTAAGGAGAACCCTCTTTGCAGAGGACCCCAATGGGGGTCCTTTTATCGATCCCAAATCGTCTGCCTTTAAAGAGACAAAGTAGAGAGTTTGCTTCTTCCATCAATAGCAGATGCAAAGCTGCAGGGCTTGGGGGTCACCACCTCTCCCCTTCCCCCTCAGTATGAACCGGTGGTCACAGGCGGGAACGAAGCCCTGGTCCACCACATGGAGGTCTTCCAGTGCAGCCCCCGCTTCCCGACCTTCCCACACTACAGTGGCCCCTGCCATTCCAAGATGAAGCCGCAGCACCTGGATTTCTGTCGACATGTCTTGGCTGCCTGGGCGATGGGTGCACAGGTGAGCCTCGTGTCCCCCCCCCCCCGTCATGATAGACAGGAGGGCTTAACCAAGAGCTGGGGGGCATATGGAGAAGGATCTGGATGGGAAGCCCCCCTAGTTCCTCTGTTCTCAGACAATGCTTCAGGAGATGTCAGGGCTGTTTTCTGCCCCAAATCAGCCATCCTGGCCTCCAGGAACATTTTGAATTAAGAAGATGTGATCTGCCTCTCCCACCAGGAGTCACCAGGACTGCTTGCCCCCTTGTCTCTGGAAAATAGCTTTGCTTGCTCCCTTGTTCCAGGGGGGTTCTGTGGGGTCGGGGTTTGGGTCAATGGAGAGCGGTCCAAGCATTGGCAAAGTCCTATTTCAAAATACCCTAGCTGGCTTTCAGGGCAGGAGGCTCTTGGAATGGGGCCATTGGGTCTCCGTTCTAAAACAGCCTCTTCTGGGCTCCTTAGATTCTCTGAGCCCTGGAGCTCCTTTCTGGAGGTTTGGAGGGTCTGAGCGAGGTGGTAAAGCAGCAGCCCGGGGGGGGGGGCAAGGGCTTGAACCCCAAATGCTGTTGCAAACCATCCCACCCTTTGATAATAGCCTGGCTAGAAATATTGGGGGACCTTTGGTCTGATGTCCCCAGAGAAGGACCAGGCTGAGCTGATGAAGAGAACCAGTTCCACCAAGGATAACCGTGATACCTTCCTCTCTCTTCGTCCAGGCCTTTTACTATCCTGAAGACGCAGGGCTAGCCTTTGGGGGTTCCAGCTCCTCCAAATATTTGCGCCTGGAAGTCCACTACCATAATCCCCTGCAGTTTGAAGGTGAGCGAGACACAGCAGACGTGGGCTGGCCACTGGAGGCTTTGGGGATCAGAAAGAGAACGGAGGGGAGGGAGGGAGGGAGGGGGGTCTTGGAGAGGACCAGCAGAGGCTTTCTTTGGGACTGGTCTTGATCAGGAGGAACAAGGCAGCCTTCTCACCATTCGTGTTTTGGGCTGCCTCTTCCCCTGCCAGGGCTTGCCTGATGGGCCTTGTACCCAGGATCGCCCCCTCCTGCCTCCCCCAAAGAGAATGAAAGAGCATCTGGCCAGCTTGCAGCTGAGAAAGGGCCACACCAGTCACTCTGCAGATGAGTCCAGACCTCCAGAGGGGCCCCTGCTACCCCCTCCCCCTTGAGAAAGCTCCCCCGTCCCTGCTGCCTTTCACTGGCTTGGGAAGGAGCCCCCCCAGCTAACTCAGCACCCTTGTTTGCACTGCCTTGTTTTGACAGCTGGCAGGTTTAAAAAAGGAAGCAAGGAGGGGCTGCATTTACATAAACTCAGAGTTCTGTTCCTTGGCTCTTCAAGGGTAATTTTAGACAAGTACAGCATCTGTGCGGCGCTTCAGTCGTATTTCGTACCAAGGGCTGGGAGGCAAGCCAGCTTTGGAGAATGGGGGGCTTTCCTTTCCATCCATAAGGTCCCCTGTCATTCTTGGACCTTGATGTGCTGAAGGGCAACCCAGGAGGTGGGCTTCAGAAGAAGAAGCCAGCCAGGAGCTGTCTCTGGCTGCAGCCCCAGGGCCTCCTGGGACGATAGTGCTGCTCTGATAGCCACCAGCAATGTGGCCGGTAGAAGAGGACAGCAACCTCCACTTTCCCAGCCTCCAAATCAAGGTTTGCTTGCCTGGCCATAGCAACCCTCTCCATTGGATGCCATGAGGTCTCCCCACAGCTGGCTGCTCCTAAGAGCTCCCAGCGGATTCCTGCCCCCCCCCCCAGTTTATGGGCAGCTGCCTGGATCAGAACTGGAAGCTCCCTCCTCCTCCCCCCCCCATGCTGTAAAGCCAAAGCAGTGCATCTTGAGGTAGTTGATTCCACTGGTGGATGGCCTTTTACCCTTTCCTCTTCTGGGGAAATCTGGGGTGAAACCCCCAAGTGATCTGAACTCCCCGTTTAGGTTGGATGCAGAGGAGTGCTCTTCTCCTGTGTGAGA
This sequence comes from Crotalus tigris, assembly GCF_016545835.1. Classification (NCBI taxonomy): domain Eukaryota; kingdom Metazoa; phylum Chordata; class Lepidosauria; order Squamata; family Viperidae; genus Crotalus; species Crotalus tigris. The sequence continues at coordinate 121,199 of NW_024097297.1, forward strand.
GATGAAGGAAACCAATGTGGCTCTGGAAGGCTGAGCTGCTGATCGGATCTGGCAGTTTCCATCAGCCTCATCGGAACTCACCTTCCACTCACCCCTTCTGGTTGCCTACCTCTGACAAGCAGGCAAGGGGTGATGCAGCTGGATGGCAGTAGGGTAGCCATGGTGAGGAGGACTTGGGGTCCTCATGGAGCATTCCCTGCCAAAGGCCCATCCTGGAACCAGACCCTCCTCTGATCTGAAGGGACTGCTAGCTGTCTCGTTGCAGAACCGGCTGATCTTTCAGGGCAGAACCTGCAGGGGGGGGGGCTGTCTTTCCCTCTCCTTTCTAGTACCCTGCTCACCCTGGGGTGGTTTGAAGAAGGCGTTTCAGGCTTCAAGGAGACCTCTGCGCTTATCTTCCCCCAGCCCTTGTTTCCCAAGTTGGTGCAGGATGGGACTTTCTCATGGGGGCACCCCCTGAAAACCAGGAGGGAACCCATTTCCCTTCAAACTGAACAAGCACCCTGCCTTTGCTTATTTCTCAGGCAAGAGGTGTGGATGGAGGCCCTTTGCAAGGAGGTCAGAGCATGCCAGAAGTTGGCAGGGGGACCATCTATCCACCCCACCCTTGGAGAAGGCCCACAAAAAGTCCCTTGCCTTCGGCGCTGGCCTTGCTTCCACCCTGGGAGTCCCACGCTTCTCATGGGACAGTGCAGTCACCAAAGGACTGGAGGGACAGATTGCTTGGCGTATAGGATCAGCCATTGGGCACTGCCAGGGCCCAGAAGGGTGCATGCTCCCGGGGCAAAAGGGCTGCTGTAATTTCCAGGCCCCGGACAAGAGACTCAAGGAGAGGAAAAGCAGGGCAGCCTCTCCCAGCTCCAGATACCATGCGAGGTAGATGGCAAACGGGAGTCGGAGGTTGCATGGCATCTTTAGGATTATTTATGAGTAATTTGGGGGAGGTCTTCAGCAGCTCTCCATGCGCTCCTGCTGAGCATCAGCAATGGGCTGGGGGGGGGGCTCGGGATTGTGCCCAAAATGTAACTGGGACCTGCTGGATTCTCTGGGGCCTTCCTTGGGATGAAGGGGGTGCCCATTCCTGAGCAGAAAAGGGCTTTGTGCAACCCCCCCTCCCTTGCCTCTTCCCAGGCCGCCATGACTCGTCCGGGATCCGACTCCATTACACGGCCTCCCTCCGACAGTATGACGCGGGAATCATGGAGCTGGGCCTGGTCTACACGCCGGTGATGGCGATTCCCCCTGGCGAAAGCCATTTCTCCCTCACCGGCTACTGCTCGGACAAGTGCACCCAGCTGGTGAGGCCTCTGCCACTCTCTTAGGCTGCTTTCCTAACCCTGGAGATCTTGGGCTGAGGGAGCCATCCTTTCTCTTTTCTTTTACAGTGGAGAAGCTACTGTTTTTTGGGGGGGGAGGGGAGACGTGGCCTGCAGCTCTTCCCCACCTCCTTCCTTCCTTCCCTCCTTCCCTCCCTCCCTCCCTCCCTCCTTCCCTCCCTCCCTCCCTCCCGCCTGCCTTCCTTCCTTCCTTCCCTCCCTCCCTCCCTCCCTCCTTCCTTCCTTCCTTCCTTCCTTCCTTCCTTCCTTCCCTCCCTCCCTCCCTCCCTCCCTCCCGCCCGCCTTCCTTCCTTCCTTCTTTCCTCTTTCCTTTCTCAATCATCACCTCTTCAGTCAGACTGACTCTGAATGGCATCCAAATTCCCCAATACAGGAATTGGGTTAAAAAGACCGATTGACATGGAAACGCTGGTCAACAGCAGAGGAGACCTCCACTGCATTCCCATCCACACAGGCAGCAGTGACATCCCCCCCCACCACCAGCAAAGCTTCCCATTTGGGGAAAGGGAGGAGCTGGGAATCTCTAAAGGGGGACCCATCTCTGCCCACCCCATAGCAGAGCCTGGTGGGAGCCCCATTCGAGTGTCCCATCCTCAGCTTATGGCTGCCCTAAAAGTACAGGGCTCTACTTGCCTGTCAGTTCCCGCTGGCCTGGCCTGGCCTGCCATTATTGCTGGAGGATTGACAGGCCTCCTAGGAAGCCGTGGCTGCTTCATGAAGGAGCTGAAGCAATGCGGGGGCTCCAGAGCACAAACTTTGCTTCTGATCCTGGATGACATTCAGCAGAGGACAAGCAGAGCCAGCCTAACGCTTTCCCCAAAGGGCACACTGAGAAGCAGCAGCGGTGCCTTTCCACGCAGCCCACCCTGGGCCCATCAGGCAGGGTCCCCACCTCCCATGCCCCTTTCTCAGAGGGTCCCAGGGTTGGCTTCCTGCCCACTCCCCCCCCCCCCAGGGCAGGGTTCTCACTTCCTCCGCCTCCTCTCTGCAGGCTTTGCCACCTGCTGGGATTCACATCTTTGCTTCTCAGCTCCACACCCACCTGGCCGGGAGGAGCGTGGTGACCATGCTGTCCCGCGAAGGGAGAGACTGGGAGATTGTCAGCAGGGACAGGCACTACAGCCCCCACTTCCAGGTAAATGGGGGGGGGGGTGCCAAGAAAGCATCGTAGCCTTCCCTCTCACTGGAGGATGTGTCTCTGCTGCAGGCAGAAGAGAAACTCCCTCCCCTCCTGAAAGTAGCCGTGGGAAGGCCCAGCCCACCCCAAGAAAAAGCAGCCTTGGCCCAGAGAGCCCCCAGGGAGTCGGGACAGGGTCGAAGGATGGTTGAGGCCGCAAAGGGGCTGCTGCCGTGTAGCTGAGTTCTCTTGTGACTTTTCTGAAGGGGCTGATATGCTTCCTCCTTCTTTGCTTCCTCCAGCGGGGGGGTTGGGGGGGGGCAAAGGTGGAAATGAGGGGCAGCAGGCTGGGGAGCCAGGCAGCAAAGGAGGGTTGCAGAAAGAAATGTAATTGCATCAGGACAGCCATGGTGAGGCCCCCTCCCCAACGATATTTGTTATAAACCGAAATTATAAAGGAACCTCAAAAGCCAAAGGCCATTTTTGCAGCTGCTTTGCAAGCAGCTCCTGATCCATTAGAGCCCCCTCTTGTGCCAGGACCTCCGTGCTGGCCGTACCGATGCCAAAACCCCATGACCTGCTGCAGGGTCCCTCAGAGGCCAGGAGATCTGGCTCCCCCCTGATAGGTTGGGGTCTTTCTCCAAAGCGAAGTCTCCTCCATTGCTCTGGCTTTGGGGCAGGAGACAAGCCGCTTGGAGGTTGACCTGGTGCCTCAGGGGCAGATGCTTTGGGCTGAGGTTGGAGCTGCATTTGAGAGCTGTGATGGCTTCTTTCTGCAAGGGCTCCCCTCACTCTTGCTGCCTCCCAGCCAGAAGCATTTTTCCATGGGGGGAGACAGCACTGTGGAATGGCCTCCCGTTGGCACCCCCCCCCCCATCTCCAATGTGATCTGGCCTCCAGTGAAAGAAAGAGAGGAAGCAGAGCTTTTGGGGGGGGGACTTTTGGGGGATGCAATGCCCTGCATTGGGATAACAGCTTGTTTGATTGGTGCTTGTCAACTGCTGAGCATCTTTTAGGATTGTGACGGGATACCAATCTGATTAATACATCGAGAACTAACCAAGGGGAGAGGTACATTTGAAGGCAACAGCGTCTTATTTCCTGCTTTCCCCATTGCCCCTTTTTTTGCCAATGCCCCCAACCTTTCCTGCCCCTCCCTCTTTCTTCAGGAGATCCGCATGCTGAAGAAGGTGGTCTCTGTCTACCCGGTAAGCAAGCGCTTCTCCGCTTTGGAAAAGCACCCTCGGAATCGCCCTTCTTTCCCGGAGAAAAAGTAGCCTAACTAGAAACCAAAATGGGCTGCCTTCTTACGCTGATGTGAAACTCAGCCATCCCTGGGCAGGAGGGGTGGATGTGGGGAAGGAGGTGCTGGGTGGGACACCAGGCCAGCAGACAGGAGTGGGGCTATCTGGGCCTGGAGGCTCTCCCAGGGCTGTCAGGGTTCTCCACAGGGCAGATGGGCTCTCTTGGTCTTCAGCGCCCATGGCCCTCACCTCTTGCCCTGGATCTTCATTTATGGGCTGATGCATTGTGAGGAAGGGGGGCATTGGCCAGAGCAGCCGGAGGGAAAGGCTGCTGCTCTAGGTGCCCTTTCTTCCTCCCCAGCCCACTTAATGCCTGCATTGGGCCCTGTGGGAGATTGAGATGAGTGCACCAAGCGCAGGGCCTGGGCTCTTGCAGACTGGCCCTTCCTCTATGCTCTGAGGTCCAATGGCCAGTATACCCTTCCCTTGGGGACAGAGCTTCTGCAGCTGGGCACCCCTGGAGCAGACCCACAAGGGCAGCCCCATTAGCAGCAGCAGCAGCAGCAGCAACACACATCTGGTAGTGCAGAATAGAGGCCCTGCTTTCTTTAGATGCCCTCCTGTATCTGAACAAGCCTGCCTGCTTGCTGTCATAGGGCGATGTGCTGAGGACCACCTGCATGTACAACACTGAAGACAGGAGTGAGGCAACGGTGGTGAGTTGGGCTGGAAGCTGGAGGCAGTCTCAAATGCGTATTTTGCCCTTTTCTGATCAGAGGCTGTGGAACTCCCTTCCAGTAATCAGCTTTCATGAATTTTGTGCTAAGCTACTTCTGAAATGCTGTCCTGAGACTAAAGTCAGAAGCCACCGATTGAGAGAAGCCTTTAGGCCAGTGGTTCTCAACCTTTCTAATGCCGTGACCCCATAATACAGTTCCCCATGTTGTGGTGACCCCCAAGTGGGTGTGGCCACCAATAAGAGGGAGTAGGACAGCTAGGGAAAAAGGAAAAAAATGGCGGACAGCGTTGTTTGGCGACCCCCATGAAATGGTCATTCGACCCCAAATGGGGTCCCGACCCACAGGTTGAGAACCACTGCTTTAGGCTCACCTGCAGGAGCTCAGAAGGATGGTCGTCCGGTCCACTAGAACCCCCCCCCCAACTCCTCAACTGATCTTCCTGTTAGCCTCCAGAGCCTTAAAACTGTTATTCCAAGTAACCATTCCTGTAAGGACCCACCCCACTTTGCATCTTAAGAAGACAGAACTCTTGGAATAATTCTTCCAACAGGAATCCTTTATTAAGAGAAAATGGTTGCAGGCATGCTAGACAGGACTTGGGGTCCAAGCTCTCCCATTCAAGGTTTTAAGGGGTTCCCCAGTAGTCCCACCCAATCAACCCCCCTTCCAGTGATAGTTTCAAGTATCACAATTCCACCCCCTTTCTTCTTTCTTCCGTCTGGATGGAGACTTCAGATAACTACCTGAAAGGCAAATACCCTTCTTTGTAAGGTCCTCTAGTGCTAACGCTTTGATGTTACAATAAACACACATTCAGCATTCAGCTCCTTAGAAGTCTACTGAAGGAAGTGAGGGCCATAAAGCCCCTTTGTTCTCCCCCTTCTCTCCCTCTGATGGCAGAATCCAGAGAAGGCAGAATTGGGAGTTTCTATATTTGATAATTAAAGATGAAATATAATTGGATTCTGACAATTCCAGAATGATAGTTACAGATGGTCCTAGCATAATGACCACTCACTCCTCAACAGTTCAATAATGCTGAATAGTGGAAGTTAAAACCGGCCCATGTGCTTCCATCCTTGGCAGATTCCCTCACGGTCACTTGATTGCGACCCAGGCACCTGTGCCCGGCTCACAGTTAGGACATTCCGAGTGATTGTAATCTTCCCTGCTGGATTCCAACTGGCAAAGTCAATGGAAAAGCTGTCACTAGTCATGACAACGTATGTCACAACGTCCCTGCTTAATAACTCCTGCAGTCCTCACTTGACGACAATCACATGGTTTTCAACTTATGACTGCATCACTTAGTGACAGTTTCCAGTCCCACTTAGCATTATTAAGCAAGGATTGCCTATATTCCTTTCCTTCCTCTCTCCTCTGCTCTATGCCTTTGGCCTTTCTGTTCCTCTCACGGTCCTTATCTGGTCATCCATGAATTAATTTGAGTGCTTCTGGTATTCAGGTTGTTCTACCATGGGCTCTCTTTCCCAGCAGGGTGAGGTTGGAACAGATGATCTCCTTTGCAGCCCTTTACATTTTATGATTTGTAAAATATGGACATGCAGGCATAAAGCAGAATTCAGAAATAGTACCTCAGATTGCACTGGCTCTTTGCTAGTCCTGTCATGGTGTTAGCTCATATTAGAGTGTTATTAGATTGAAGCAGCATAGGAAACACTCCCTTTGCATTAGCTCCCCAACACCATTCCCCGGCCTCCCGACAGCCAGGGCTGAAGAGGGCCTGGAAAAGAGCCCCTGAGGGTCTCCTCTGCACCCGGCCGCCCTTGGAGCAGAGCAGACAAAAGAGGTCTCAGGGTCAGCAGCTAGCTCAGCGCCTGATGCCCCTGGAGTTTGCAGGAAGGCAGGAGTGTCCTTACCTGCCTCGATGAAGCCTCCCAAGAAAGCAGAACTCTTGAAATGGGCATCATTTCAAAAGGAACTTTTATTGGAAGGTGTTGACAGGCAGGATCTGAGGGTTTCCTGTGCGAATCAATAGTCAAAAGTGTCAATGGAAACCCCACCTAACTGTCCATCTGGAGGGATCAAATATGCCAATCCATAGGTGTGAAAATGTTGGGGGAATGGAGCAATAAGGCACTGTTTCCAAGACTCTTCTTCCATGCCCAGATATAAGGTAGGTGGCCAGAGGCACATCCCATTCTCACCCCAAGGAAGAAACATCAAAGAGAACAGAGCAAGGAAACAAGCAAAGGAAATACACCGTAGCTCCCTTCCCCCAGAAGAATGGCAGAACCCGAGAGAGAACAGGAGGTAGTTTTGATCCTTTTGTCCAAGATCCCTCAGACACAGCCACCTCTGTGTCTGCTGCCGTCTGCCAAACTCGGTTGCTTTTCTGGGAATGCACGGAAGGAGCCTGGCAGCTTAAAGCCAAGGGGAAGGCAGCACTGCCAGAGATTGGGAGTGGGCTTCCATTCTCCAGGTGGCCAATACTGGCCAAACTAGGAAAATAAATCACTATGCAAGCAGGGAATTTGCATCAGCATTGATTTGCACCCATAGTCCCGGCTGTGGGCTGAAAGATGGAGCAGGCAAAATGGAGGCAAAGGAGATGAGTGAGAGGGACATGGGGGGGGGGGTTTCTGTGTGTGGGAACTGCTGAGGAGCTTCACTTCCCTTTTATGCAGGGAGGATTTGGAATCATGGAAGAGATGTGTGTGAACTACGTCCATTACTACCCCCAGACACAGCTGGAGCTGTGCAAAAGTGCTATTGACCCGGGATACCTGCACCGCTATTTTCAGCTTCTGGACAGGTAATGCGATGCAGGGACTGGCATGGACTGCCCTGTTGCCCCTAAATCCACCTCAGGGGCAGCAGCAGCAGCAGCACTCGGACATCCCAGGTAGGGGATAATAATGTTTTTAAGATGCTGCCGCCACTGCGGCTTTTGCCAAGGAAAGAAGGAAGTTGGGGGGGTTCCTAAGGATGTCTCTGACCGCAGACCGAGGAGGGAATGAGGGCTTCCTGGAGGGGCAGCTGATCTGGAACGGGGCTAGGAGGGGGGGGGGCTGGGGACCTTCCTCGTCCCTCTGGCAGCTTGGCCGGCAGAGCCTGCCTGCTTGGCCGGTTCTCTCCTGCTGGAGATGGTGACGGCTGCAGAGAGGCTCACTGGGAAATCCTGACCTCTGCGGGGCAGACACTGCTGGACCTCGGCATTATGAGACCCTCTTTGTGATCTATGAATACGAACACCATTAAAAGCAGGTGTAAGGACCCGCCCCAGTTTGCATCTTAAGAAGACAGAACTCTTGGAATAATTCTTCCAACAGGCATCCTTTATTCTTAAGAAAATGGTTGCAGGCGTTCTAGACAGGACTTGGGGTCCAAGCTCTCCCATTCAAGGTTTTAAGGGGTTCCCCAGTAGCCCCACCCAATCAACCCCCTCTTTCAGCGACAGTCTCAGGCATTACACTTCCACCCCCTTTTCATTACTGCCTGGCTGGATGGAGACTTCAAAGAAACTACATGAAAGGAAAACGGCCCCATTCTTATGGTTAGTTCTTTTGCAATACACACATTCAGTTCCTTAGAAGTCTACTGAAGGAAGTCAGGGCCATAAAGCCCCTTTGTTCTCCCCCTTCTCTCCCTCTAATGGCAGAATCCAGAGAAGGCAGAATTGGGGTTTTCTATGTTTGACAACTAAAGATGAAATATAATTGGATTCTGACAGCAGGGCTGATTACAAACTAGTAGATGCTGTCCCGGCAGGGCAAAGAACGGCAGGTCTTCTGCGTGGTCCCCAACCCGCGTGGCTCCCTCCTTGAGCCCCAGAGGACGTGAGGGTGTGTGAGGGCTTGTCTGGAGAAACCAGGAGAGGGTAGCCTCTTCTGAGGCCCAGCTTCCTCTGCCCCTCTGGCTCTGCCGGGTACAGGCCTGGGGGTGGGGGGGGTCCCAATGCTTCCAACTGTGGCCCAGGGGTGCCGGAGGAAAATCTGCAGAATGATTGCACTGGAAATAACAGCCAGAGGAGGAATACTTGAAAACTCCCTGTAGACGAATGAGGATGCCACGCAACCCTGGGATTGGCTTACTCTGCCTTAGATGTACCTCTTCCTCCCCCTCATCTTCTTTGCACATTACAGGGAATTTTATAAATAGGTCCTTTGAAATTTATAAATAGGTTCCTTATCTCCCCCATACCATTGAGAAACACACAGACCAAAACACACTAAAAACTGCAGACCCTTTTTAAAATGCTCCTGTATTCTTTGCTCTTGCAGTTGGGAACCTCTCCCCCCCCCTCTCCATTTTCCCATTCCTGATGCACAGCATTTCTCCTCTGGTAGATTCAATGATGAAGACATCTGCACGTGCCCAGAGGCCTCAGTCACAAGGCAGTTTTCTTCAGTCTCTTGGAACTCATTCAGCAGACAGGTTCTGAGAGCCCTTTACGACTCTGCTCCAATTTCCATGCACTGCAATAAATCCTCGGCTATCCGGTTTCCGGTAGGAACGCCTTCTGGGAAAACCTGGGGCATCTTGGGCAAGCATGGCTGGTGCTGGAGGGCTCTGCTGATCACTTGGCCGGGGGCTGAGTCTGGCCTCTCGTGGAGGAGCCTGGATGGACTCTTTTGACTGGGATGGGGCTGGTCCTGTATGGGCTCTTGCCTGCCCCTGCCTTGCCCACAAACGGGGAGTCTCTCAAGCTTGTGAGAGGTGGAGGCTGCTTAGGGGTGAAAGGAGAACTTTCAGAAGATTGAAATGAGGCTCCTTTAAATCTGGAATTTTTAGAATTCTTGTCACTCTGAGCAAAAGAAATTGTGTTCCTGTCTTGTGTGAGAGAGAGTTTCCACTGGAAACTTGTGAGCATCCTAGACCAAGCTAAGACCAAACCCACTAGGGCCTTTCTGGAAGCTGGGCATTCAGACAAATCACCATCTATAGAACACCATATTTACAAGCCATTCAAAAGAGACAATCAAAAAGCTAAGAGGGAAACAAAAAGATCAGAACAAGTTGTCTCCAGCAGCCTATACCCAGATAAGCAGGGATTGACACCAAACAATCAGGCAAAAAACAATGCCCTAACCAAGGAACTACCAAGGAGACAACCACACCCCTACTGTTGACAAGCCACATGACTGTACTAGTAGTCTAATGAAGAAAAAAAAACTAGAGGACGATATGACAGCAGTCTTCCAATATTTTGAGGGCTGCCACAAAGAAAAGGAGAATAGCCTATTCTCCAAAGCACCTGAGGGCAGGACAAGAAGCAATGGGTAGAACTTATCAAAGAGAGATCAGACTTAGAATTAAAGAGAAACTTCCTGACAGTGAGAACAATTAATGGGTGGAATAGCTTGCCTTCAGAAGTTGTGGGTGCTTCATCACTGGAGATTTTTAAGAAGAGGTTAGAGAGTCATTTGTCCAGAATGGTCTAGGGCAGTGGTTCTCAACCTGTGGGTCGGGACCCCATTTGGGGTCGAATGACCATTTCACGGGGGTCGCCAAATCATGCTGTCCGCCATTTTTTTCCCTTTTCCCTAGCTGTCCTATTCCCTCTTATTGGTGGCCACACCCACTTGGGGGTCACCACAACATGGGGAACTGTATTATGGGGTCACGGCATTAGAAAGGTTGAGAACCACTGGTCTAGGGTCTCCTGCTTGAGCAGGATGTTAGACTGGAAGACCTTCAAGGTCCCTTCCAACTTGGTTGTTCTGTATTCTGGACATAGTACTCTCATAGTATTCTCACCAGTGCAGAATAAAGCGATGCTATCCACTTCACATGAATTTGATGCTCTCTCTCTGTTAATGCAGCCTAGGACTGCATTGGCTTTTTTGGCAGCTGCAGCAGACTCTGGCTCATCCTTAAGTGGGAGGGGAAGTGTCTACTAGGACTCTCATTGAGTCAGGGACCACCTATTATTAAACCATATGCAAGATGCATTTCCCATGCATGTGATTCTCCTCACCAGTATTTGTGATTGTCTGTCAGGAGTTCTATCTATGTGGAGAGAGGAAGGGTTGCTGGGTCTCCAGAGCTCAGCCAGTGCCCAGCAGATATTCTACAGGTTCCAGGGATGGGGTTGGTGTGCTTTGCACCTGCAACTATATAAATCAATGCCTAGTTTATTCCATTCCTAGTGTTTTCCAAGTAGGGTGGGACATATTGCTAGCTGGCCTTATAGTAAGCACTTCCAGACCCTTATAATCTCCCTTTTCTCTCTAGGGTGAATGGGAAAAGCAGCCTTTACCAAAAATCACCCAAGTATTGCCCACGGCAGCTCCTGCTCACTGCGAAGACCATCGGCCCCTGGCCCCCATCCATGTCAAGTTAGCAAAGGCTCAGTGAGATGGAGGCTGCCCTTGGGCCTCTTTCATCCCTCCCTAGCTCTGCTCTGTTGGTACTTCAGACCTGGAAGGCTTTGCCTGGGGAGGAAAGGAAGTGCCATGGACAGCCAGCACCTGTGCTCTCTGAGGAGCAGACAGAAGCCCTGGCAGCTGAGGGAGGGCTCTGATCAGCAGTCAGCTGGATTTTGCCTGGAGGCTGGTGCACCCTGTCCTGGAAATCATTGGGAGGCCTGCAGCACCTTAGATGGAGTGGGAATTACAGCCTCTTTCAGCACAGATGCTGCAGATGGGCACTCGGCATCTTTCCCTCCGAGCCCAGGAGGGAACATTCCGGAAGGATGTTCTCAGGCAATCCCATCTGTGGCTCTGTGATGGAGCACGTTATCTCCCCTCCCCCCATTCCTGCTTGCTAGAATTCCTTCACGCACCTGCGGGTGCCTTGCCCAGGCTGTCTTCTGTTTCCCTGTTCCTCTGACACTTTGCTTTCTCCTCACAATGGACTCTAGAAGCACCTCCCAATAAAGGCAGTGATAAAAGGGTCTTCGACTGTTAAATGTCCATTATTTTAATAATTTGGATAACTGAAACCATGCGTAAACTGGCAAGCACCCTTGAAAGCAAGGAAATAAATTTCAAATGTGGCCCCTGGTAAGAGTTGTGGCTTTGGACCACCCTTCCCCCCACCCTCCAGAGGCCCCAGAGAGTCAGCCATGACTCTCACTCTGCCATGGTTGGTCCTTCCTGCCACCACTCTCTATCCTGAAGCTTTAATAGCCACTTCAAAATAAAGGGGAAGTTTGAGCTAGCCAAGATTTGTGTAGCAGGAGAATGCAGGAGAATGAGGGGGGCTGGCTCAGCAGTGTCAGTGTGGTACCTGATTCTGCACAAGCACCAGGAGATCTCACTTGTGTTCTGACAGAAAGTCTCACCTCCTCACATTGTGATAATTGCCTCTCAATGTGTACACACACACATGCATGCTCGCACACACACTTACACATGTGTCTGGGTGACATGCAGGCAGCCAGCCTTTCTCCTCCTTCCCCACATCCAGTTGTGGAATATGCCTGCTACTGTGAAGGAAGGAGCCACAGAAAAATGAGCACCATCTCCAGAGCAACTTGACAAGCGGCACTATAGTAAAGACATTAGGTAAGCAACCCAGTTCAAGTCATGGGGTGCAGAGGGCCAGAGGGAAATAGACCAGAGTAAGAGGAACTGTTAAGTCCAGAAGTGAGATAATCAAAACTCCACATAAATGAGATGGCTGCCTCTATATAACAGTATAAAATAGTGTTTTGGAAGCAGCTCAGGCAGAGGCATAAAGAGGGGAGGAGTCTCAGAGCTTTATTTTGAGCGCCTGTAAGGACCCGTTTCAAAACCTCATCCCAAGAAAGCAGGACTCTTGGAACACTTTCATTCCAAAAGGAACTTTTATTAGGAGAAGCTGACAGCAGGCATAGAAGGCAGGATCTGAGGGCTTCCCGCTCAGATCAATAGCAAAACATCAAGCAAAACCCCATCCCAATATTTCATCTGGTCAGTTCAAACGAGCCAATCCCAGGTGTTAGGTCTGCTGTGGGAACGGGGCTGATAACAGAGTCCATTCCCATGCCTGTGCAGACATTGTTGGGTCTTCGCACCTTTCCCATCCATAGCGAGAGATAAGCCAGATGGTGGGAGGCATATTCCTGACATCAAGGGGAAACAGTTCAAAGAGCAAGCAGACAGAAAAGGCAGAGAGGATACATTGTAGCTAAGCAAAAGGAGAAATAAACATCCCATAGGGCCTCCCTCCCCTCAGGAGAATGACAGAACCCATAGAAAGAAACTAGAAAGGGACAGAATCACACCACCCCCCCAACAAGGAAATGGGCCCATCTAGATCCAAGGAGTTCTTGCCTTCCCAAGGAGTTGGTGACCTGGTCTGCCGCCTCCCCTCCACCATGGGGCTGCCACAGAGGACTTCGGTCCAGGTCCCTCCCTGATTATTCATGGGGATGGGGGTTGTGAAAAAGGGGACAGGGGAGTGTTGTGTATCTGTAGTTTTGGAGGATATCTGGCTTGGTTGGTTGGTGCCTTTGAGTCTGTTGACTTCTGGCCTGGCCCAATCCCTGGAGTTTTCTTAGGAAAATTTTGGGAATAGTTTGCCCTGCCTACTTCTCCCAGGTCTGGAAGGGGCTGGCCAGGGCTCCCCAGCTGACTGCATGCCTCAGGTGGGACCCAAGCCCGGGTCTGCTGGCTTCTGGTCTGAGGCCTTCAATTATTATGCCAAATTGGTTCTCAGTGGGGGAAAAGTGAGCTATAAATACAATCCATCCATAAATAAAAACCTACCTATCCATTTGTCTCCCCATAGGAATGTGTTGTCCCCACCTAACCCACCTCACCTGCCATTTCCCAACAGGCTCAGTGAAGCTGTTGGGAGAAACAGCAAAGCCTCTGTCTCAAACACTCACCCTCCTCGACTTTTTCTCAGAGAAAGCAAAGGAGTGAAAACAGTTTGGTTATGCAGAAAGAAGGGAGGGATGCTGGAAGCTGAGCCCCCTCCCCAGCCTTTGCTCTGTCTCCTCCCCTTCCAATGGGGGGGATGGGGCGGAGGGAGGGCTTGCTGTTATCCTATGTGCCCCCAGCAAAACTTAGTAATCAGCTTCTTTTACATGTGAACTAACCGGCTGGTGTTTGGGAGGCTGTTATGATTGGCCGCTCTGCTTCCTAAATCATTGAGAACAATTAACGGAGCAACCTAAAAAGCAAACCCAAGTTGATGACCGCCCCCCCCCCCCAGTGGCTGCTAGAAGGAAAGGGGAATGGGGAATGTTCTGTTCCAGACAGAACACATTGCTTTGAGTTCAATCTAAAACAGACAGTTAACTCGATAGAAATGATTTTATAAGAAATATTTTATTGTCCAGGAATTCTAAGCAGAGACTTACTATGCTGTAGATGCTTCTGGTTTTTCATATCTGTTCATTCCTATAGGTAAATTGATATTGGATTTCCCCCTCTTCTTCTGATAAGCATCACATGTTGGCAAAGGATCTCCAAGCCGTGTGGCTAGGAGACATGAGTCTGGATGAACAAAGGATTCCCATCTGGCTAGTGTCCAGGAAGTCTCCCAATGACCAATGACCCTTTGAGACTCCTCCCACTGACCCATCAACATACCTAGCATTTAACCCAATAATTGCCAGATATTATACTGAGCATAACATGCTCTCTAGTTACATAGAGCTATGTGAGGTCCAGAACAGGGAGAGGGTTCTGCCCTTCAGATCTCTTGTAGATCGCCCCAGCTATGATTGGAACTCTTCAGCTGGCCTCTTCCTGGCAGGAGGTCTTTGGAGATCCCAAGGCCAGGCTGTCACGAGGCCCTCAGAGGTTGGTGGAGAAGCAGGACTGGAGATCATTCCTTTCTTCGGAGGCTGAGGTTTGGTCACAGGGATAGAATAAGCACAGAACTGAATTGGCTAAACAATCAGATTGTTCCTTCCTTCTGACTTAGTCTTAGTCTAGCAGCAGAAGAGCAACTGGACAAGCAGAAGATAAGATGATAAGATGAGATGAGATAAGATAACCTTTTTTTTTTTTACTATGAACACACTGGTCCACATTAAAAATGAAATTCTGTTGCCTGCTCTCAAAAGGAAGTACAAACACACACACACACACACACACACACACACACACACACACACATTCAAAATTTTGTAGCTGATGAAGAATTAAAGGGAGACTAGTATAACTATTTCGAGCTCTTTAGCTCTCATCAGTTAGTCATACCCTTCTGAGATTCAAACCTGGGCAGCTTGCATGTTAGGCAGCTGTATTAACTTTTAGGCCATAGGTTCCCCTCACTCCTGTCAGCAGAAACCAGGGAGGATATATTTATATGTTGGGTGAAGCACCCGGTCTACCAAATATAGAACAGAGCCATCTGCTACTGCGTTTCACTCCAGTCTAGGAGCATTTTTTTGCAGGCAGATATATACACACACACATACCTACACACATACATATATATATACACACACACACATATAAATATTAATCATTGTCCATTTTGAAGAGATAGCGGAAAGAGGAAACCTGAAAGTTCACAAGGTTGATGCTTTATGGAACAAATCTGTGATTGAATCTGGATGTGCTGCTTTGGATACCATGAAGCCCCTCCTCCCAGAAGGTAACCAGGAAAAAAGGTCATGGAGAGGATGTGTAAGCATCCCAGACAATCCTGTGGACCCTGTTCAAGCATCACCATATAATGCTTGTCCTGGATAGGAGGAAGTGAACTGCCAATAACCTTTTCTGCCATCCTCACCACTCTCTGCACCGCCTTCCTGTCTGAAGCAGTAATGCTTCCAAACCAAGTAATGCTCTCGATCGTTCCTTTATGAAAAGTGGTCAGGACAGGGGAAGGAAGATGTGCTTTTCTCATGCAATGCAGAAAAGGTAGGCGTTGCTATGCCTGCTTCACCAGATCTCACTGTTGAACAACCAAGCTAGTCTTCTCCTTAGTTGCACACCCAGAAACCTGATGCTGCTAACTACCATTACAGGAGAATTGTCAGAATCCAATTATATTTCATCTTTAAATTATCAAATATAGAAACTCCCAATTCTGCCTTCTCTGGATTCTGCCATAAGAGGGAGAGAAGGGGGAGAACAAAGGGGCTTTATGGCCCTCACTTCCTTCAGTAGACTTCAAAGAGCTGAATGCTGAATGTGTGTTTATTGTAACCTCGAAGCGTTAACATACCAAAGGAGGGAAGTTGCCATTCATGTAGTTATCTGAAGTCTCCATCCAGACGGAAGAAAGAAGAAAGGGAGTGGAATTGTGATACTTGAAACTATCACTGGAAGGGGGGTTGATTGGGTGGGACTACTGGGGAACCCCTTAAAACCTTGAATGGGAGAGCTTGGACCCCAAGTCCTGTCTAGCATGCCTGCAGCCATTTTCTCTTAATAAAGGATTCCTGTTGGAAGAATTATTCCAAGAGTTCTGTCTTCTTAAGATGCAAAGTGGGGTGGGTCCTTACATTAGACAGGACTTGCAAAATTAATCCACCTGGAAGGGAGACCCTTGCCGGGGGATTTTGCAAAAATTTACCATGTCAGACAATGGAGCAAGAGAGGGGGAAAACTCCCTGGAAAGAGAGCCGCTGACCCAGCTGGAACCTTGCCATATGTTGGGATCCGAGAGGCCAGATTCCTCAGGAGAAGAAGTGGTGGAGACACAGGACCACAAGCCTCGCTGGTCGATGGGCGTTGGAAAGAAAAGTGAGTGGGGAAAGGAATCAAGAAAGGTGACCCTGAGACGGGGGGAATACTGAGCCCTACGGCCGCCCCAGTTCCTGGAGCCGCAAAGGGAGAGACACCGAGGGGGACATGGAACCTGCAACCCCAGGGACATCTACTGATCCAGGAGCCCCCACCCCCTACCGGACCACAGATGGCAATCTGGACGGAAGACACTACCACCCACAACAGAGACACCGATCCATTCCAAGACGTCCACCGTTGGAAGTGAAATTCAAAGGGGAGCCAACACGCTTGGGGTTTTTCCTAACCCAAGTCCTCAGCTACATGGAGGAATATGGGCAGGATATTCCCAGCGACAAAGCCCGCATCCGGATTGTGCAATCTGCCCTGGATGGACCAGCTGCGGATTGGGTAGTGAACTTGCATGACTCCAATGCCCCAGAACTCAGTAACTTCAACCGTTTCATGTCCTCTTTGAGAACACGATTTGAAGACCCCCTGGCTGATCGCAAAGCCCGTGAAAGAATAACAACGATGAGGCAGGGCAAACGCCCAGTGGCTGAGTATACACAAGAATTCCGGGCCATTGCCAGCAAACTGAATTGGCCAGAAGACATCCTCCTTGGCCGTTTCAAAGACGGACTAAACTATGATCTATATGATGCTTGCCTGCCCCGAGGAGACCCACATCGACTTGAGGAATGGTACGTCTTGGCAGAGGAAGCAGAGATCGACATATTGAAGAGGCACCGCCGAGGAAAACAATGGAGCCGCCCCCCGCCTGAGCTGACACACCAACCGGTGAAATCATCGGATACAGCCAAGAAGCAAATGGGGTGTTTCAAGTGCGGAAGAGAAGGGCATCGAGCTGTAGAATGCCGCTCAAAGGCCCCCCAGCACAACCCAGACAGATCCCCAATCAACAAAACCGGAAAGTATTCAGCTAAGCCAAAAGAAACAGCCATGAGAATGATGGAAATTGCAGAAACCCCCACCTCTGCTCACCAAGGGGAAAGAACTCCAGCCTACACCACAGGGCCGGTGGATGCCTCAGATGACAGCTCGGAGGGCGAACCCCTGGTAAGTGGACGCATCACACCCATCTTCAAAACAGTGACTATATTAATCCCCCCCATGCCCGAAGCTGTGAAGGTGAAAGCCTTAATAGACTCTGGCTGCACCCGCTGCCTCATTAGCCCAACACTAGTGGGGAATCTGGGCATCCCATCCAGGAGACTGGAACAACCAATCTCATTTGGCCAGCTAGATGGATCCATAGCAGGGGGGGTGCCAGCTACCCTAGCCACTCTGCCAATACACCTCTCCCTGGGCAACCATGAAGAGGACTTAACGTTTGTGGTGACCCCAGGTATGGAATGCCCAATGATTCTAGGGATGGAATGGTTGAAAAAATGGAACCCCTGGGTAAATTGGAGGACGACAGAAATCAAATTCCCGAAGGGGGACCCTATGGACTTAAAACCCCAAGGGAGGCTACCAGAATCAAGAATAGAAAAAGCATCCATAGGAGAGGAAAAAAGATTAACAGAAATACCAGAGGAATATAGGGACCTTGCTGAAGTCTTCAGTGAGGAGAGGGCGAATGAGCTTCCCCCCCACCGACCCACAGACTGTACCATTGAATTCAAGCCTGGGGCAAAACTCCCGAAGCCCAGATTATACTCCATGAGCCCAAAGGAGAAGGAGGAAATGGAAAGATTTATAAAAAAAAACCTGGAGAGAGGTTTCATTGAACCAGCTAAGCCTAAAGTGGCTGCCCCGGTCCTTTTTAGAGAGAAGAAGGATGGCTCTTTACGTTTATGCGTGGATTATAGGGCCCTGAACACAATCAGTGAAAGCAACCTATACCCGCTGCCCCTCATGAAAGACATGCTGTCACACCTATCGAAAGGGAAAATTTTTTCTAAACTAGACTTAAGGGAAGCTTACTATCGCGTGAGAATCAAGGAAGGGGACGAATGGAAGACTGCATTTAACTGCCCCATGGGGTGCTATCAATTCAAAGTCTTGCCATTTGGATTACAAGGGGGCCCTGCAGTCTTTATGCAATTAATCAATGACGTTCTAAGGGAGCACCTGTTTAAGGGGGTCCTTGTTTACTTGGACGACATTCTTATCTTTACCGAAACAAAAGAAGAACACGTCAAACTTGTCAGAGCGGTTTTAAAGAAGCTGCGAGCCGCTCACCTATATGCCAAACTCTCAAAATGCGAATTCCACCAGGAAAGGATAGACTACCTAGGCTATCGCATATCCCCACAGGGCATTGAAATGGACCCAGAGAAGGTCAGAGCAGTATTAGAATGGGCACCACCCCGCACAAGAAAGCAACTACAAAGTTTCCTGGGCTTTGCAAATTTTTACCGCCAATTCATCCCCTCATTTGCACAGATAGCCTTGCCCCTCACTAACTTACTAAAAACGAAGGGAACATCCTCAGTAAAACCTAGCCAGCCACTAACATGGACAATGGAGTGCCAAGCAGCGTTTGAGAGACTAAAGAGACTTTTTTCTGCCGAACCAGTACTAAGGCACCCAGACATGGACAAACCCTTCATAATACAGGCAGATGCAAGTGATGTGGCAGTGGGGGCTGTGCTATTACAAGAAAATGATGATGCAGTATTGCAACCCTGTGCATATACATCCAAGAAACTCACGGAAACAGAACAGCGCTGGCCCGTATGGGAGAAGGAGGCTTATGGGATACGTTGGGCATTACTCACATGGCGACAGTTCCTGGAAGGCAACAAAATCCCCTTCCAGGTGTGGACTGATCACAAAAATTTGGAAGCCCTGAAAACTTCCAGGAAACTCAATCCCAAACAAGCCCGCTGGTCCCAGCATTTTCACCAATTCCAATTTAAGCTCAAACATTTACCAGGAAGAAAGAACTTCCTGGCAGATGCACTATCTCGCATGCCCCAATATAACAGCGCACGAACCACAGACTCTAGACCAATAATGGCAGAGTCACAACTGGCAGCACCAGTAACCACAAGAACCCAAGCCAAAATAAAACCACAACTGGACAGCCAAACTGGAATTGAATTCAGAAAAAGTTTGGAAACAGATGATTGGTTCCAGAAAAACAAAAATGTGTGCACAATGAAAGACGGGTTGCCTTGGATAGGGGAAAAGTTATATATACCAACAACTCAAAGAGTAACTTTCATGCACCTTTGCCATGACACAAAATCAGCAGGGCATTTTGGATTTGTAAAAACTTTACATTTAATTAAACGGCAATTTTGGTGGCCATCCATGAAAAAGGACACTGAAAGTTATATAGCCAGTTGTCCAAAATGTGCCACGGCAAAGAGGTTGCAAGGGAAAGTGCCAGGACTATTGCAAACAGTGGCAAGTCCCTCAGCCCCCTGGAGAGAAATAGCCATGGATTTTATAGTGGAATTGCCAGAAAGCAATGGGAATACTGTGGTCTGGACGGTCACGGACTTGTTTTCCAAACAGGTGCACTTTATCCCTTGCCAAAAGATTCCCACTGCAAAAGCCTTAGCAAAACTTTTCATCCAACACATTTACAGATTGCATGGGGCACCCCAACGCATCATCTCTGACAGGGGGGTGCAATTTACGTCTGCATTTTGGAAGGAATTTTTATCCCTCTTAGGAACCACTCAGGGACTGACATCTAGCCACCACCCTCAAGGAAATGGGGGGGCTGAAAAAATGAACTCAGTACTTAAGCAATATTTAAGATGTTTTCTTAGTTTCCAGCAGACCGAGTGGGCGGACTTACTCCCCTTTGCAGAAGTTGCCTACAATAATGCAGTCCACTCCAGCACAGGTTACACTCCTTTTCAAATAGCCACCGGTCAAAGTTTCAACCCCATACCAGAACTAACCCCAAACGAACCAGCGATTCCATCACTGAAAGAATGGATGGAAAAACTACAAAACACCTGGCCAATAGTTAGAAAAGCACTAGATGAAGCTAGGCAGGCATACAAAGCACAAGCCGATAAAAAAAGGGTTGAGCCTACAACATTCATTATAGGAGAAATGGTGTACTTATCTACAAAATACCTAAAATCCCTACAACACTGTAAAAACCTTGGACCGAAATATATAGGTCCTTTTCCAATTAAAAGAATTATAAACCCAATAACAGTAGAATTAGAATTACCCAAAAATGTTAGGCAAATACACCCAATTTTTCACTGCATGCTGAAAAGAGAACATCAGTCACCCTTACGGCCAAAAATCCCCCCACCCCCAATCATGGTGGAAGGAGAACAACACTTCGAGATAAAGGAAATCCTAGATTCTAGGAAATATCATGGGGCAAATCAATACCTAGTAGCATGGAAACACCTCCCTGCCTCACAAAACGAGTGTCTCCATAAACATCATGTCAGAGCCCCGAAGCTATTAAAGAAGTTTCACACAGAGTATCCTAACAAGCCAGACTAACTTTTATACCTGTTTTGTTTTCTTTACAGGTGGATCTCTCTTAGTTTTAAGGGGGACAGGATGTCAGAATCCAATTATATTTCATTTCTAGTTATCTACTCTGGAAAAAACCCATTTCTGTTCTCTCTGGATTCTGTCATACTACGAATGGGAAGGGGGATGAGCAGGATCTCTCGCTTCCTTCATTAAACTTCAAAAGGAGTGGATGTTGATTCTCACCAAGAGGACTGACCATAACAATATGGCCATCGCCTTTCATCTATTCGCTTTCTGAAGTCTCCCTTTTGCCGGCAGTAAGGGAAAAGGGGGGAGAACAAGGATCGTCACCCAGAAGAACTGTGCGGGGGGGGGCTGCTTGGGAACACTTAAAACATTGAAGGATGGGAGATAATTCCTCAGATCCTGTCTAGCACGCCTGCAATCATTTTCTCTTAATAAAGATGCCTGTTGGAAAAGATATTCCAAGAGTTCTGTCTTCTTAAGATGTAAAGTGAGATGAGTCCTTACACTAATATGTTAAAGTCCTTTAATTTTTAACTGCTCTGCATCTAAGAGCATCTATGCAGCTCATTTACATTATTATTTCTGGAAAAGTCAAATTTTTGTGTACCTTTTCAGGTATTAATGTTATATTAGCCTTGTTCCAGCTATCAAGAGTTTTTCCATAAAGATGATTTTGTTGTTTAACAACCAATTATCCTGATGCATGTTTGGGTTTTAACGTATCTTATTGTTATTTCTAGATTTTGTCTATCCTTCCTATATTATGACTTCCCGCAGTTTGTTTTTTATTCTTTTAAGGTGTCTGCTTTTTAATTTAATTTTAAAAATTTAATTTTCTTAATAATCAGAATATTTTGGACAAATTGATTTTCCCAATTTAACTTTTTTTTAACCTCTTTAAAAACTTAACCTTTTAAAAGACATTTTTGATTGAAAAAAACTGAAGCTCAACAGTTTCCCGTCACGACCCCTCCTCTGCTCCTGCCACCCAAGTCCTCTTCCTGTTTCACAACATGTGCTGCTTCCACACCAGCCTTCCTTTTTGCCCCTGGAATTAGTTGGGCTAAGGTTGGCCCAAAGAAGACTCCTACCCTGAGATATAAGGCAAGGCGGAAGGGCAAGAATCTGAATGGAAAAGCAAGTGTCAGAATCCAATTATATTTCATCTCTAGTTATCGACTATGGAAAACCCCATTTCTGCCCTCTCTGGATTCTGTCATACGATGAAGGGGAAGGAGGGTGCACAAAGGGGTTTTATGGCCCTCACTTCTTTTGGTACAACTTCAAAAGGGACTGAATGTGGATACCACCAAAAGGACTAACCATAACAATGGGGCCATAAGCTTTCATCTGCCCCTCTCTAAAGTCTCCCTTCCGCCGGAAGTGAGGAAAAAGGGGGTGGAAATGTAACGCCTGGAAGAATGGTGGGGTGGGGTAGGGTGGGGTTGCTGGGAACCCCTTAAAACCTTGAACCATAGGGCTTGGCCCCCAAGTCCTGTTTAGAACGCCTGCAACCATTTTCTCTTAATAAAAGATGCCTGTTGGAAGAAATATTCCAAGAGTTCTGTCTTCTTAAGATGCAAAGTGGGGTTGGTCCTTACAGCAGGTTTGTCTGCTGTGTTTTGAGGGTCTGGGCCATAAAATGCCTTTACCCTCAGAGAAAGTAGTACTGAAACATTCATTGTTGTTAATTGCGAAGTCATGTCCGACCCGTCGCGACCCCATGGACAATGTTCCTCCAGGTCTTCCTGTCCTCTACCATCTTCTGGAGTCCATTTAAATTCACACCTACTGCTTCAGTGACTCCATCCAGCCATCTCATTCTGTGTCGTCCCCTTCTTCTATTGCCCTCAATCTTTCCCAGCATTAGGCCCTTCTCCAGTGAATCCTTCCTTCTCATTAGGTGGCCAAAGTACTTGAGTTTCAACTTCAGGATCTGGCCTTCTAAAGAGCAGTCGGGGTTGATCTCTTCTAGGACTGACCGGTTTGAACGCCTTGCAGTCCAAGGGACTCGCAGGAGTCTTCTCCAGCACCATAGTTCAAAGGCCTCAATTCTTTGGCGCTCAGCCTTTCTTATGGTCCAACTTTCACAGCCATACATTGCAACTGGGAAAACCATGGCCTGGACTATACGCACTTTTGTTGGCAGGGTGATGTCTCTGCTTTTTAGTATGCTGTCTAGATTTGCCATAGCTTTCCTCCCCAGGAGCAAGCGTCTTTTAATTTCTTGGCTGCAGTCCCCATCTGAGGTGATCTTTGAGCCCAGAAAAATAAAATCTGTCACTACCTCCATTTCTTCCCCATCTATTTGCCAGGAATTGAGAGGGCCGGATGCCATGATTTTGGTTTTCTTAATGTTGAGTTTCAAGCCAACTTTTGCACTCTCCTTCTTCACCCGCATCAAGAGGCTCTTTAGTTCCTCTTCACTTTCTGCCATTAGAGTGGTATCATCTGCATATCTTAGGTTGTTGATATTTCTCCCGGCAATCTTAATTCCAACTTTTGATTCATCTAGCCCTGCCTTTCTCATGATGTGCTCTGCATATAAGTTAAATAGGCAGGGCGACAGTATACAGCCTTGCCGGACTCCTTTTCCAATTTTGAACCAATCAGTGGTTCCGTGTTCGGTTCTCACTGTTGCTTCTTGACCCGCATATAGGTTTCTCAGGAGACAAATGAGATGGTCTGGTACTCCCATCTCTTTAAGAACTTGCCACAATTTGTTGTGATCCACACAATCAAAGGCTTTTGCATAGTCAAAATACATAGGACCTTTTCCAATTAAAAGAATCATAAATCCAGTAACAGTAGAATTAGAATTACCCAAAAATCTCAGGCAAATACACCCAATTTTTCATTGCAGCTTGCTGAAAAGAGAGCATCAGTCACCTCTACGGCCAAAAATCCCCCCCCCCCACCACCTCCAATCATGGTGGAGGGTGAACAACACTTCGAAATAAAGGAAGTCCTTGACTCTAGGAGATATCATGGAGCAACTCAGTACCTAGTTGCCTGGAAACACCTCCCTCCCTCACAAAATGAGTGGGTCCATAAACGTCATGTCAGAGCCCCGAAGCTATTGAAGAAGTTTCACACAGAGTATCCTAACAAGCCTGACTAAATTTTATACTTGTGTTTTCTTTCAGGTGGATCTCTCTTATTGTTAAGAGGGGCCGGATGTCAGAATCCAATTATATTTCATCTTTAAATTATCAAATATAGAAACTCCCAATTCTGCCTTCTCTGGATTCTGCCATAAGAGGGAGAGAAGGGGGAGAACAAAGGGGCTTTATGGCCCTCACTTCCTTCTTTACACTTCAAAGAGCTGAATGCTGAATGTGTGTTTATTGTAACCTCGAAGCGTTAACATACCAAAGGAGGGAAGTTGCCTTTCATGTAGTTATCTGAAGTCTCCATCCAGACGGAAGAAAGAAGAAAGGGAGTGGAATTGTGATACTTGAAACTATCACTGGAAGGGGGGTTGATTGGGTGGGACTACTGGGGAACCCCTTAAAACCTTGAATGGGAGAGCTTGGACCCCAAGTCCTGTCTAGCATGCCTGCAGCCATTTTCTCTTAATAAAGGATTCCTGTTGGAAGAATTATTCCAAGAGTTCTGTCTTCTTAAGATGCAAAGTGGGGTGGGTCCTTACAAGAATCATTAATACAAAGAGGTATGTGGCTGATTCTGGACCTGAGGCTTTTTGTGAGAGCATAAACCAAACTGATGAATTGCACCAAGACATGAAGCTACACCCAGATTTTCTCCATATTGATGATTGCTTTCCGTCCCTTCACCATAAGTGAAGAGACATTCCTTCCATTCATCCCAGGTTCCTCATTTTGCCAGCACTTCTACTGCTCCAATTTCCTCTCATTGCCTCTAACAAATTCACCAAAGAGCAGATTCAGCAGTAGTTCAGAATACTTGAATACTACTAGAATATTGAACTACTAGAATACTACTAGAACACTAAAATACTGAACAGAAGAGCAATAAAGAAGATTAAGTGTTTGGGGGATAAACTGTATAATGAACAGTTGAGGGATCTGGATATGTCTAGTCTAAGGACAAGAAGGACTAAAGGTGACATAATAGCAGTGTTTCAATATTTAGAACAGAATATGGAATGGAATGGAATAGAATAGAATAGAATAGAATAGAAGCTGGAAGGGACCTTGGAGGTCTTCTAGTCCAGCCCCCTGCTCAAGCAGGAGAACCTATACCTCTCAGATGGGTGAATGTCTAGTCTCTTCTTAAAGATCTCCAGTGATGGAGTGCCCAGGATTTCTGGGGGCAAGCTATTCCACTGGTTAATTGTCCTCACTGTCAGGAAGTTTCTTCTTAATTCCAGGTTGCTTCTCTTTGATCAGTTTCCAACCATTGTTTCTTGTCCTGCCCTTTGATGCTTTGGTGAATAACGTGATCCCCTCTACTTTGAGGCAGCCCCTCAGATACTGGAACACTGCTATCATGTCTCCCCTATTTCTTCTTTTCTTTAGTCTAGCCAAACCCAAGTCCCATAGCCGTTTTTCGTACATTCTCCAGGTCTTTGTTGCTCTTCTCTGAATTTTCTCCAAACTCTCAACATCTTTTTTGGTTTCGTTTTTTATACATTTTTTATTAGTTTGTATAGCGTAGGAATAGGGTGGGGTCGGATTGGGGTTGGGATTTGGGTTAGGGTTGTCGTTAAGGCTTTTACAAATAACATTTTCAATATTTATTTTCTTTAAACGTTTTTTTAACAGAGTTCAATAATAATTATTCAACAAAAACTTGTTGTCTGAGTATCTAATTCACTAATACAAATTAAATTCCTAATCCCTAAATCTTTTCTCTAACCATTTGTAAACTAGGTCCCAAGTTTGAAAATATTCTGTTTCTTCTTTTTCTTTCAACCTTAAAGTAAGTCTGTCCATTTCCACACAGTCTAATATTTTTTATTATTTCTTCTTCTGGTGGTATTTCTTCGTTCTTACAATATTGTGCAAATATAATTCTTGCCGCTGTTATCACATGTAGAATCAAATATGTACTTTCTTAATCAAATTTTTCTGGCATTATACCTAGTTTAAAAAAATTCAGTTTTATAGTCTGTGTTTCTCTAATATTTTTTTCTAAGCAAGTGTGGATTATTGTCCAATATCTCCTTGCTTTAACACATGTCCACCACATATGATAATAAGTACCTGGTTTATGTTTACATTTATGTTTACATTTCTCTGACATGTTTTTAAACGTTTTTGCTAATCTTGTTGGTGGCAAATGCCATCTATAAAACATTTTATATAAGTTTTCTTTGTATGAAGCTGACATTGACAATTTATAGTTTCTTTCCCACAAACTTTGCCACTTTTCTAAATCTATATTATATCCAAAATTCTTTGCCCATACTATCATTGTCTTTTTTACTTGTTCATCTTCCATTTTGAAATTTAATAAGAAATTGTATATTTTTTAATTAACTTTTCATCAAAAGTTAATAATGTCTGACCAAACATAGTCTGTTCTTTGTAAAATCCATACTGTTTAATACCTTTATGATATTTGACTTGCATTTTTAAATGTGACCACCATCAATGCCCTGATTTTATGTTCCCTTCAGAATTTAGAATGTATGTCCATATTTTATTGAGACTGACTAGATTTGGATGTACGAATGCTTCTATTGTTGAAAGCCATCCTGGAATTTTCAAATAAATTTTACATTTTATTTTTTCCCAAGTTAATAATGCATTTCTAATGTAGTGGTTTTGGAAGTATTTACATATTTTATTTTTTCCATACCATAGAAAAGCATGCAAACCAAGTTACAGGTCATGTCCCTCCAGATACAGCAATCTTTTATTTCTAAGAGTTATTCATTCTTTGATCCATGTTAACACTGATGCTTGATAATATAAAACCCAATCTGGAAAGCCAAAACCTCCATTTCCCTTGGCTTCTTGTAACATTTTCAATTTAATTCTAGCTTTCTTTCCTTGCCAGATAAATTTTTGAATTAGAGAATTTAAATCATTTTCAATATTTATCAAACAGCATAATGTCTGGGTTCATGTGTTTAAAGAATAAAAAAACAATGAGTAAGTTAATTATCATAAACAATATGTTAATTAACCGTTCAATTGTCTTTTTATTAATATATATTAAAAGTTACATATCACATTCATTTAACTAGTTTTTCTAGCCATTGATAAAAATTATCCCATGTTCTAAAATACACTGAGTCTTCTTTCTCTTTTATCTTTAAAGTCAATCTTCTGCACACTCTAAAATTTTCTTAATTAATTCTTCTTCAGTTGGTAAATTTTCATTTTTCCAATTTTTGCTTCAATAATAGTAGAAAGACTAAAGAAAATTCTGACCGAATTTATACATATATAGACCAAAATGGCTTTCTACCTAAAAGACAGAGTACTGTGAAATTCATCCAGGGAAACAGATGGTTTTAATATTTCTAGATGCACAGAAAGCGTTTGACAACGTAAACTGGCAATTTATGTTCCAGCAACTAGAGGAAATGAACTTTGAAGAAAATTTTACAAATGTAATCAAAACAAATTATCATAAACAAACAGCTAAAATAATTGTAAATGGAGATTTTACAGAAAACTTCAACTATCTCCACTATTATTTATATTAACATTGGAAGTATTGAATAGAAATATCAGGCAAGATATAGAAATTAAAGGACTGGAGATAAAAGATGAAAAATACAAACTACAAGCATTTTCAGATCACTTGGTTTTTATATTAGAAGAACCGCTTGAAACAAGCGTTAAGCTTAGGCAGAAAATAGAAGAATTTGGAGAAGTGGCGTGGTTGAAAATAAACAGAAAAGACTAAAATGCTAACTAAAAACTTAACAGAAAAACAAAAAAAACAGTTAGCAAAAAAACCACCTTCAAATAGTCAAAAAAGTCAAATATTTGGGAATTTACTTAACAGCAAAATGTGCAACAATAAAAAAAGACAACTATGTAAGATTGTTAAAACAAATAAAATTGGATCTGGAAAAGTGGAAAAACTTACAACTTCAATGCTGGGGAGAATAGCAACAGTGAAAATGAATATCTTACCAAAAATACTCTTTTCATTTCAAACGATACCTATAAGACTGGGAAAAAGCTTTTTTGATGAACTAAATACAACAATTCTGAAATTTATCTGGCAAGGAAAAAAAGCTAGAATTAGACTGAAAATGTTACAAGAAGCGAAAGAAAGTGGAGGACTTGGACTGTCTGATTGGAGGCTATACTACCAAGCAACTCTATTAACGTGGCTAAAAGAGTGGATAAGGCTTAGAGATAAAAGACTATTATACCTAGAGAGGCATGACCTACAACTTGGATGATGCCTTTCTGTGGTCTGGGAAGAATAAAATACATAGATACTTTCAAAACTACTTTATAAGCAATGCACTTCTTTTAGACTGGGAAAATAAAATAAAAGCGAAAATCTATATTAAAATACCTGGATGGCTTTCAACAATGGAAGCATTTGCTTACCCAAACTTAATCAATTATGAGAAAGCAGTGACCTGTAAAGATATTTTAAATTTAGACAATGAAGGGAAACTGAAAGACAGACAAGATTTACAAGAATAAGGTATTGAACTATCATGGTGGCCATACTTGCAAATTCAAACAAGATATGAAAAAGATGCTAAAACAACAGGATTTTATAAAAAAAAAGACAGATTTTGACCAGATACTGCTAAAAACAGATGATTAAGAAACTCTATAAATATTTGTTAAACTTAAAGATGGAAGAGGAACAAGTAAAAGAAGCAATGATAACATGGGCAAAGAACTTTGGACATAATATAGAATTAGAAAACTGGCAAAGACTATGGGAAAGAAATGCTAAATTAACGAAAGCAGTGGCTTAACAAAGAAAATGTATACAAAGTGTTTTACAGATGGCATTTTACACCGATAAGATTAGCGAAAATGTTCAAAAATACATCAAATAAGTGTTGGGAATGTAAACAAAAACCAGGTACTTATTATTATATCTGGTGGACGTGCCCTAAAGCTAAAAGATTTTGCTCAAAAATACACATATGGTTGGAAAAATTACTTAAAAACAAGCCAGATTTCAAGCCAGAACTGTTCCTGTTAGGCATAGTAGGAGAAAACTATGAGAAAGATTGTATATACTTAATTTTATATGTATTAACTGCAGCAAAAATTATATTTGCCCAATATTGGAAAAATGAAAACTCACCAATGGAAGAACAACTAATTAAAAATATTAGACTGTGCAGAAATAGACAGATGATATTAAAGGTAAAAGAGAAAGAAGACAGTGTACTTAGAACATGGGACAATTTTTACCAATGGCTAGAAAAGCAAGTTAGAAAAAAAGGACCATGATATGTACTATGTAACATTGAATATATACTAGTAAGAAAAAGGCTATTGAGCAATTAACTAATATATTGATTATGATAATATAGAAATTAACTTTTACTTCTTGTTTTTTAAATAACATGAACCCAGACAATATGCTGTTTGCTAAATAAAAATAATAATAAAGTTGGAAGGGACCTTGGAGGTCATCTAGTCCAACCTCCTGCTCTGGCAGGAAACCCTATACCATTTCAGACAAATGGCTGTCCAGTCTCTTCTTAAAAACTTCCAGTGTTGGAGCATTCACCACTTCTGGAGGCAGGTTGTTCCACTGGTGAATTGTTCTAACTGTCAGGAAGTTTCTCCTTAGTTCTAGGTTGCTTCTCTCCTTGATTAGTTTCCATCCGTTGCTTCTTCTTCTGCCTTCAGGTGCTTTGGAGAATAGCTTGACTCCCTCTTCTTTGTGGCAGCCCCTGAGATATTGGAACACTATTATCGTGTCCCTCCTCGTCCTTCTCTTCATTAAACTAGGCATACCCAATTTCAGCAACCGTTCCTTATATGTTTTAGCCTCCAGTCCCCTAATCATCTTTGTTGCTCTTCTCTGTACTCTTTCTAGAGTCTCAGCATCTTTTTTACATCGTGGTGACCAAAACTGGATGCAGTATTCCAAGTGTGGCCTTACCAAGGTATTGTAAAGTGATATTAATACTTCATGTGATCTTGATTCTATCCCTCTGTTAATGCAGCCCAGCACTGTGTTGACTTTTTTGGAAGCTGCAGCACACTGCTGGCTCATATTTAAGTGATTGTCCACTAGGACTCCGAGATCCCTCTCACAGTTACTACTATTGAGCAAGGTATACTATACTTGTACAACTTCAACTGTTTCATGTCCTCTTTGAAAAGGTGATTTGAAGACCCCCTGGCTGATTGCAAAGCCCGCGAAAGGATCAAAACGATGAGGCAAGGCAAACGCCCGGTAGCCGAATATATGCAAGAATTCCAGGCCATTGCCAGCAAACTGAACTGGCCGGAAGACATCCTCCTTAGCCATTTCAAAGACGGCCTAAACTACGACCTATATGACACTTGCCTGCCCCAAGGGGACCCACACCAACTTGACGAATAGTAGGAAGCAGAGATCAACCTACTAAAGAGGTACTGCCAAGGAAAACAATGGAGCCACTCACCGCCTGAGTTGATACATGAACCAGTGAAACCATCGCCCACAGCCAAGAAGCAAATGGGGTGTTTCAAGTGCAGGAGAAAGGGGCATTGGGCTGTAGAATGCCGCTCAAAAGCCCCCCACCACAGCCCAGACAGATCACTGGCAAGCAAATCCGGGAAGTCTCCAGCTAAGCCAAAAGAACCTACCATGAGAGTGATGGAGGCCGTGGAATCCTCTACCTCTGCTCATCGGGGGGGGGGGAACTCCAGCCTACACCACAGGGCTGGTGGACTCTTCAGATGACACCTCGGAGGGTGAACCCCTGATAAGTGGACCCATCCTCAAGACAGTGACTTGCCCCCATGCCTGAAGCTGTGAAGGTGAAAGCCTTAATAGACTCTGGCTGCACCCGCTGCCTCATTAGCCCGAAGCTAGTGGGAAACCTGGGCATTCCGTCAAGGAGACTGGAACAACCAATCTCATTTGGCCAGTTAGATGGGTCCACAGCAGGGGGGGTGCCAGCTACCCTAGCCACTTTACCAATCCACCTCTCCCTGGGCAAACATGAGGAAGACATAACGTTTGTGGAGTGGAATGCCCGATGATCTTAGAGATGGAATGGTTAAGGAAATGGAACCTCTGGGTGAATTGGAGGATGGCAGAAATCAATTTCCCAAAAGGGGATCCTATGGACTTAAAAGCCCAAGAGGATCTACCAAAATTAAGAACAGAAAAAGCATCCATGGGGGAGAAAAAGGGGCTACCAGAAATACCAGAGGAATACAGAGATCTTGCTGAAGTTTTCAGTGAGGAGAGGGCGGATGAGCTCCCCACCACCACCGACTCACAGACTGTGCCATTGAATTCAAGCCTGGGGCAAAACTCCCGAAGCCCAGATTATACTCCATGAGCCCAAAGCAGAAGGAGGAAATGGAAAGATTCATAAAGAAAAACCTAGAAAGGGGGATTCATTGAACCTGCCAAGCCTAAAGTGGCCGCTCCGGTCCTCTTTAGAGAGAAGAAGGACAGCTCTTTATGCTTATGCGTGGATTGTAGGCTCCTAAATACAATCAGTGAAAGCAACCTATACCCTCTGCCCCTCATGAAAGATATGTTATCACACCTCTTGAAAGGAATATTTTTTACTAAACTAGACCTAAGGGAAGCGTACTATCGCGTGAGAAATAAGGAAGGGGATGTATAGAAGACCGCATTTAACTGCCCAATGGGGTGCTAACAATTCAAAGTCTTGCTATTTAGATTACAAGAGGGGGGCTGCAGTATTTATGCAATTAATCAATGAGCACCTATTTAAGGGGGTCCTGGTTTACTTAGACGACATTCTTATCTTCACCGAATCAAAAGAGGAACATGTCAACCTAGTCAGAGCGGTTTTAAAGAAACTGCGAGCCACCCACCTATATGCCAAACTCTCAAAATGCGAATTCCACCAGGAAAGGATAGACTACCTAGGTTATTGCATTGAAATGGACCCAGAAAAGGTCAGAGCAGTATTAGAATGGGCACCACCTCACACAAGAAAGCATCTGCAAAGTTTCCTTGGCTTCGCAAACTTTTGCCACCAATTCATCCCCTCATTTGCCCAGATAGCCCTGCCCCTTATGAACTTACTAAAAACGAAGGGAGCATCCTCAGTGAAACCTAGCCAGCCACTAAAATGGACAATGGAATGCCAAGCGGCGTTTGAGAGATTAAAGAGACTTTTTTCTGCCAAACCAGTACTGAGGCACCCTGACATGGACAAGCCCTTCGTAATACAGGCGGATGCAAGTGATGTGGCAGTGGCAGTTTACAAGAAAATGATGAAGGGGTATTGCAACCCTGTGCGTATACATCCAAGAAACTCACGGAAACGGAACAGCATTGGTCTGTGTGGGAGAAAGAGGCATACAGGATTTGGTGGTCATTACTCATGTGGCGCCACTTCCTTGAAGGCAATAAAATCCCTTTCCAGGTGTGGACAGACCACAAAAATTTGGAAGCCTTGAAAACACCCAGGAAGCTCAACCCCAAGCAAGCCCGCTGGTCCCAGCATTTTCACCAATTCCACTTTACGCTCAAGCATTTGCCGGGGGGAAAGAACTTCCTGGCAGATGCACTATCTTGCATGCCCCAATATAACAGCACGCGAGCCACCAACTCTAAACCAATGATGGTAGAATCACAAATGGCAGCGCCAGTAACCACCAGAGCCCAAGCTAAATTAAAACCACAGCTGAGCAGCCAACCGGAATTGAATTCCAGAAAGGTTTGGAAATGAATGGTTCCAGAAAAATAAACACATGATAGACGGGCTACCTTGGGTGGGGGAAAAGTTATATATACCAACAACCCAAAGAGTCACATTCATGCAGCTTTGCCACAACACAAAATCAGCAGAGCATTTTGGATTTGTAAAAACATTACACTTAATTAAACAGCAATTTTGATGGTCATCCATAAAAAAGGACATAGAAAGTTACGTTGCCAGCTGCCCAAAGTGTGCAAGTGCAAAGAGGTTGCAAGGGAAATCGTCCGGACTGTTACAAACAGTAGCAAATCCCTCAGCCCCCTGGAGGGAAATAGCCATGGATTTTATAGTGGAATTACCAGAAAGCAATGGGAATACTGTTGTCTGGACGGTCACGGACTTGTTTTCCAAACAGGTGCACTTTATCCCTTGCCAAAAGATTCCCATCGCAAAAGCCTTAGCAAAACTTTTCGTGCAGCATATTTACAGATTGCATGGGGCACCCCAGCGCATCATATCTGATAGGGGAGTGCAATTTACGTCTGCATTTTGGAAGGAATTTTTATCCCTCAGGGACTGACATCTAGCCATCACTCTCAAGGGAATGGACAGACGGAACATTCGAACTCAGTACTTGAGCAATATTTAAGATGCTTTCTTAATTTCCAACAGTCTGATTGGACGGACCTACTCCCCTTCACAGAAGTGGCCTACAATAATGCAGTCCACTCCAGCACAGATTACACTCCTTTTCAAATAGCTACCGGTCAAAGTTTCAACCCCATGCCAGAACTAACCCCAAACGAACCAGCGATTCCATCACTGAAAGAATGGATGGAAAAACTACAAAACACCTGGCCAATAGTTAGAAAAGCACTAGATGAAGCTAGGCAGGCATACAAAGCACAAGCCGATAAAAAAAGGGTTGAGCCTACAACATTCATTATAGGAGAAATGGTGTACTTATCTACAAAATACCTAAAATCCCTACAACACTGTAAAAACCTTGGACCGAAATATATAGGTCCTTTTCCAATTAAAAGAATTATAAACCCAATAACAGTAGAATTAGAATTACCCAAAAATGTTAGGCAAATACACCCAATTTTTCACTGCATGCTGAAAAGAGAACATCAGTCACCCTTACGGCCAAAAATCCCCCCACCCCCAATCATGGTGGAAGGCGAACAACACTTCGAAATAAAGGAAATCCTAGATTCTAGGAAATATCATGGGGCAAATCAATACCTAGTAGCATGGAAACACCTCCCTGCCTCACAAAATGAGTGGGTCCATAAACATCATATCAGAGCCCCGAAGCTATTAAAGAAGTTTCACACAGAGTATCCTAACAAGCCAGACTAACTTTTATACCTGTTGTAAGGACCCACCCCACTTTGCATCTTAAGAAGACAGAACTCTTGGAATAATTCTTCCAACAGGAATCCTTTATTAAGAGAAAATGGTTGCAGGCATGCTAGACAGGACTTGGGGTCCAAGCTCTCCCATTCAAGGTTTTAAGGGGTTCCCCAGTAGTCCCACCCAATCAACCCCCCTTCCAGTGATAGTTTCAAGTATCACAATTCCACCCCGTTTCTTCTTTCTTCCGTCTGGATGGAGACTTCAGATAACTACATGAAAGGCAAATACTCTTCTTTGTTAATGCTAATGTTCTCTGGATGCTAACGCTTTGAGGTTACAATAGGTTACAATAAACACACATTCAGCATTCAGCTCTTTGAAGTCTACTGAAGGAAGTGAGGGCCATAAAGCCCCTTTGTTCTCCCCTTCTCTCCCTCTTATGGCAGAATCCAAAGAAGGCAGAATTGGGAGTTTCTATATTTGATAATTAAAGATGAAATATGATTGGATTCTGACATCCGGCCCCTCTTAACAATAAGAGAGATCCACCTGAAAGAAAACACAAGTAAAAAATTTAGTTAGGCTTGTTAGGATACTCTGTGTGAAACTTCTTCAATAGCTTCGGGGCTCTGACGTGACGTTTATGGACCCACTCATTTTGTGAGGCAGGGAGGTGTTTCCAGGCAACTAGGTACTGAGTTGTTCCACGATATCTCCTAGAGTCAAGGATCTCTTTTATTTCGAAGTGTTGTTCCCCCTCCACCATGATTGGAGGTGGTGGGGGGGGGATTTTGGGCCGTAGAGGTGACTGATGCTCTCTTTTCAGCAAGCTGCAATGAAAAATTGGGTGTATTTGCCTGAGGTTTTTGGGTAATTCTAATTCTACTGTTACTGATTTATGATCCTTTTAATTGGAAAAGGTCCTATATATTTTGGTCCAAGTTTTTTACAGGGCTGTAGGGACTTTAGGTATTTTGTAGATAAGTACACCATTTCTCCTATAATGAATGGTGTAGGCTCAACCCTTTTTTTATCGGCTTGTGCTTTGTAGGCCCGCCTAGCTTCATCTAGCGATTTTCTGACTATTGGCCAGGTGTTTTGTAGGTTTTCCATCCATTCTTTCAGTGAAGGGATCGTTGGTTCTTTTGGGGTTAACTCTGGCATAGGGTTGAAACTTTGGCCGTTGGCTATTTGAAAAGGAGTGTAGCCTGTGCTGGAGTGGAATGCATTATTGTAGGCAACTTCTGCAAAAGGAAGTAAGTCCGTCCAATCACTCTGTTGGAAATTTAAAAAACATCTCAAATATTGCTCAAGTACCGACTGTCACCGTTCCGCTTGACCATCTCCTTGAGGGTGGTGGCTAGATGTCAATCCCTGAGTGGTCCCTAAAAGGGATAAAAATTCCTTCCAAAATGCAGACGTAAATTGCACTCCCCTATCAGAGATTATGCGTTGGGGTGCCCCGTGCAATCTGTAAATGTGCTGGATGAAAAGTTTTGCTAAGGCCTTTGCAGTGGGAATTTTTGGGCAAGGGATAAAGTGCACCTGTTTGGAAAATAGGTCCGTGACTGTCCAGATAACAGTATTCCCATTGCTTTCAGGCAATTCCACTATAAAATCCATGGCTATATCCCTCCAGGGGGCTGAGGGACTTGCCACTGGTTGTAACAGCCCTGGCGATTTCCCTTGCAACCTCTTTGCTGATGCACAGGTTGGGCAGCTGGCAACATAACTTTCTATGTCCTTTTTTTATTGATGGCCACCAAAATTGCCGTTTAATTAAGTGTAAAGTTTTTACAAATCCAAAATGCCCTGCGGATTTTGTGTCATGGCAAAGTTGCATGAAAGTTAGTCTTTGAGTTGTTGGTATATATAACTTTTCCCCTACCCAAGGCAATCCGTCTCTCATTGTGCACACATGTTTGTTTTTCTGGAACCAATCATCTGTTTCCAAACTTTTTCTGAATTCAATCCCAGTTTGGCTGTCCAGTTGTGGTTTTATTTTGGCTTGGGTTCTTGTGGTTACTGGCGCTGCCAGTTGTGACTCTGCCATTATTGGTCTAGAGTCTGTGGTTCGTGCGCTGTTATATTGGGGCATGCGAGATAGTGCATCTGCCAGGAAGTTCTTTCTTCCTGGTAAATGTTTGAGCTTAAATTGGAATTGGTGAAAATGCTGGGACCAGCGGGCTTGTTTGGGATTGAGTTTCCTGGAAGTTTTCAGGGCTTCTAAATTTTTGTGATCAGTCCATACCTGGAAGGGGATTTTGTTGCCTTCCAGGAACTGTCGCCACGTGAGTAATGCCCAACGTATCCCATAAGCCTCCTTCTCCCATACGGGCCAGCGCTGTTCTGTTTCCGTGAGTTTCTTAGATGTATATGCACAGGGTTGCAATACTGCATCATCATTTTCTTGTAATAGCACAGCCCCCACTGCCACATCACTTGCATCTGCCTGTATTATGAAGGGCTTGTCCATATCTGGGTGCCTTAGTACTGGTTCGGCAGAAAAAAGTCTCTTTAGTCTCTCAAACGCTGCTTGGCACTCCATTGTCCATGTTAGTGGCTGGCTAGGTTTTACTGAGGATGTTCCCTTCGTTTTTAGTAAGTTAGTGAGGGGCAAGGCTATCTGTGCAAATGAGGGGATGAATTGGCGGTAAAAATTTGCAAAGCCCAGGAAACGTTGTAGTTGCTTTCTTGTGCGGGGTGGTGCCCAATTTAGTACTGCTTTGACCTTCTCCGGGTCCATTTCAATGCCCTGTGGGGATATGCGATAGCCTAGGTAGTCTATCCTTTCCTGGTGGAATTCGCATTTTGAGAGTTTGGCATATAGGTGAGCGGCTCGCAGCTTCTTTAAAACCGCTCTGACAAGTTTGACGTGTTCTTCTTTTGTTTCGGTAAAGATAAGAATGTCGTCCAAGTAAACAAGGACCCCCTTAAACAGGTGTTCCCTTAGAATGTCATTGATTAGTTGCATAAAGACTGCAGGGCCCCCTTGTAATCCAAATGGCAGGACTTTGAATTGATAGCACCCCATGGGGCAGTTAAATGCAGTCTTCCATTCGTCCCCTTCCTTGATTCTCACTCGATAGTAAGCTTCCCTTAAGTCTAGTTTAGAAAAAATTTTCCCTTTCGATAGGTGTGACAGCATGTCTTTCATGAGGGGCAGCGGGTATAGGTTGCTTTCACTGATTGTATTCAGGGCCCTATAATCCACGCATAAACGTAAAGAGCCATCCTTCTTCTCTCTAAAAAGGACCGGGGCAGCCACTTTAGGCTTGGCTGGCTCAATGAAACCTCTCTCCAGTTTTTTTTTTATAAATCTTTCCATTTCCTCCTTCTCCTTTGGGCTCATGGAGTATAATCTGGGCTTCGGGAGTTTTGCCCCAGGCTTGAATTCAATGGTACAGTCTGTGGGTCGGTGGGGGGGAAGCTCATTCGCCCTCTCCTCACTGAAGACTTCAGCAAGGTCCCTATATTCCTCTGGTATTTCTGTTAATCTTTTTTCCTCTCCTATGGATGCTTTTTCTATTCTTGATTCTGGTAGACTCCCTTGGGGTTTTAAGTCCATAGGGTCCCCCTTCGGGAATTTGATTTCTGTCGTCCTCCAATTTACCCAGGGGTTCCATTTTTTCAACCATTCCATCCCTAGAATCATTGGGCATTCCATACCTGGGGTCACCACAAACGTTAAGTCCTCTTCATGGTTGCCCAGGGAGAGATGTATTGGCAAAGTGGCTAGGGTAGCTGGCACCCCCCCTGCTATGGATCCATCTAGCTGGCCAAATGAGATTGGTTGTTCCAGTCTCCTGGATGGGATGCCCAGATTCCCCACTAGTGTTGGGCTAATGAGGCAGCGGGTACAGCCAGAGTCTATTAAGGCTTTCACCTTCACAGCTTCGGGCATGGGGGGATTAATATAGTCACTGTTTTGAAGATGGGTGTGATGCATCCACTTACCAGGGGTTCGCCCTCCGAGCTGTCATCTGAGGCATCCACCGGCCCTATGGTGTAGGCTGGAGTCCTTTCCCCTTGGTAAGCAGAGGTGGGGTTTTCTGCAATTTCCATCATTCTCATGGCCGTTTCTTTTGGCTTAGCTGAATACTTTCCGGGTTTGTTGATTTGGGATCTGTCTGGGTTGTGCTGGGGGGCCTTTGAGCGGCATTCTACAGCTCGATGCCCTTCTCTTCCGCACTTGAAACATCTCATTTGCTTCTTGGCTGTATCCGATGATTTCACCGGTTGGTGTGTCAGCTCAGGCGGGGGGCGGCTCCATTGTTTTCCTCGGCGGTGCCTCTTCAATATGTCGATCTCTGCTTCCTCTGCCAAGACGTACCATTCCTCAAGTCGATGTGGGTCCCCTCGGGGCAGGCAAGCATCATATAGATCATAGTTTAGTCCGTCTTTGAAATGGCCAAGGAGGATGTCTTCTGGCCAATTCAGTTTGCTGGCAATGGCCCGAAATTCTTGTGTATACTCAGCCACTGGGCTTTTGCCCTGCCTCATCGTTGTTATTCTTTCACGGGCTTTGCGATCAGCCAGGGGGTCTTCAAATCGTCTTCTCAAAGAGGACATGAAACGGTTGAAGTTACTGAGTTCTGGGGCATTGGAGTCATGCAAGTTCACTACCCAATCCGCAGCTGGTCCATCCAGGGCAGATTGCACGATCCGGATGCGGGCTTTGTCGCTGGGAATATCCTGCCCATATTCCTCCATGTAGCTGAGGACTTGGGTTAGAAAAAACCCCAAGCGTGTTGGCTCCCCTTTGAATTTCACTTCCAACGGTGGACGTCTTGGAATGGATCGGTGCCTCTGTTGTGGGTGGTAGTGCCTTCCGTCCAGATTGCCATCTGTGGTCCGGTAGGGGGTGGGAGCTCCTGGATCAGTAGATGTCCCTGGGGTTGCAGGTTCCACGTCCCCCTCGGTGTCTCTCCCTTTGCGGCTCCAGGAACTGGGGCAGCCGTAGGGTTCAGTATTCTCCTCTCCTAGGGAGCTGAGAGTTCTCTTCATCAGGTCAATAGCTTTCTCTAGGATCCAGTCTGAGTACGGTGCCCAGCTTCCTCCCTCTTCACTTGCGTGCAGGGATTTCTCCATCTCCTGCTTCCATTCTGGTTGCTTGGTCCCCCGTCTCAGGGTCACCTTTCTTGATTCCTTTCTCCACTCACTTTTCTTTCCAACGTTCATCGACCAGCGAGGCTTGTGGTCCTGTGTCTCCACCACTTCTTCTCCCGAGGAATCTGACCTCTCGGATCCCAACATCTGGCAAGGTTCCAACTGGGTCAGCGGCTCTCTTTCCAGGGAGTTTTCCCCCTCTCTTGCTCCATTGTCTGACATGGTAAATTTTTGCAAAATCCCCCGGCAAGGGTCTTCCTTCCAGGTGGATTAATTTTGCAAGTCCTGTCTAATGTGAGGACCCACCCCCCTTTGCATCTTAAGAAGACAGAACTCTTGGAATAATTCTTCCAACAGGAATCCTTTATTAAGAGAAAATGGTTGCAGGCATGCTAGACAGGACTTGGGGTCCAAGCTCTCCCATTCAAGG
The DNA here is from genome assembly GCF_016545835.1 of Crotalus tigris. Taxonomy (NCBI): domain Eukaryota; kingdom Metazoa; phylum Chordata; class Lepidosauria; order Squamata; family Viperidae; genus Crotalus; species Crotalus tigris. The sequence goes on from NW_024097297.1 coordinate 160,354, forward strand.
TTTTAAGGGGTTCCCCAGTAGTCCCACCCAATCAACCCCCCTTCCCAGTGATAGTTTCAAGTATAACAATTCCACCCCGTTTCTTCTTTCTTCCGTCTGGATGGAGACTTCAGATAACTACATGAAAGGCAAATACTCTTCTTTGTTAATGCTAATGTTCTCTGGATGCTAACGCTTTGAGGTTACAATAGGTTACAATAAACACACATTCAGCATTCATCTCTTTGAAGTCTACTGAAGGAAGTGAGGGCCATAAAGCCCCTTTGTTCTCCCCCTTCTCTCCCTCTTATGGCAGAATCCAAAGAAGGCAGAATTGGGAGTTTCTATATTTGATAATTAAAGATGAAATATGATTGGATTCTGACACCTGTTTTGTTTTCTTTACAGGTGGATCTCTCTTAGTTTTAAGGGGGACAGGATGTCAGAATCCAATTATATTTCATTTCTAGTTATCTACTCTGGAAAAAACCCATTTCTGTTCTCTCTGGATTCTGTCATACTACGAATGGGAAGGGGGATGAGCAGGCTCTCTCGCTTCCTTCATTAAACTTCAAAAGGAGTGGATGTTGATTCTCACCAAGAGGACTGACCATAACAATATGGCCTTCGCCTTTCATCTATTCGCTCTCTGAAGTCTCCCTTTTGCCGGCAGTAAGGGAAAAGGGGGGAGAACAAGGATCGTCGCCCAGAAGAACTGTGGGGGGGGGGATTGCTTGGGAACACTTAAAACATTGAAGGATGGGAGATAATTCCTCAGATCCTGTCTAGCACGCCTGCAATCATTTTCTCTTAATAAAGATGCCTGTTGGAAAAGATATTCCAAGAGTTCTGTCTTCTTAAGATGTAAAGTGAGGTGAGTCCTTACACTAATATGTTAAAGTCCTTTAATTTTTAACTGCTCTGCATCTAAGAGCATCTATGCAGCTCATTTACATTATTATTTCTGGAAAAGTCAAATTTTTGTATACCTTTTCAGGTATTAATGTTATATTAGCCTTGTTCCAGCTATCAAGAGTTTTTCCATAAAGATGATTTTGTTGTTTAACAACCAATTATCCTGATGCATGTTTGGGTCTTAACGTATCTTATTGTTATTTCTAGATTTTGTCTATCCTTCCTATATTATGACTTCCTGCAGTTTGTTTTTTATTCTTTTAAGGTGTCTGCTTTTTAATTTAATTTTAAAAATTTAATTTTCTTAATAATCAGAATATTTTGGACAAATTGATTTTCCCAATTTAACTTTTTTTTAACCTCTTTAAAAACTTAACCTTTTAAAAGACATTTTTGATTGAAAAAAACTGAAGCTCAACAGTTTCCCGTCACGACCCCTCCTCTGCTCCTGCCACCCAAGTCCTCTTCCTGTTTCACAACATGTGCTGCTTCCACACCAGCCTTCCTTTTTGCCCCTGGAATTAGTTGGGCTAAGGTTGGCCCAAAGAAGACTCCTACCCTGAGATATAAGGCAAGGCGGAAGGGCAAGAATCTGAATGGAAAAGCAAGTGTCAGAATCCAATTATATTTCATCTCTAGTTATCGACTATGGAAAACCCCATTTCTGCCCTCTCTGGATTCTGTCATACGATGAAGGGGAAGGAGGGTGCACAAAGGGGTTTTATGGCCCTCACTTCTTTTGGTACAACTTCAAAAGGGATTGAATGTGGACTAACCATAACAATGGGGCCATAAGCTTTCATCTGCCCCTCTCTGAAGTCTCCCTTCCGCCGGCAGTGAGGAAAAAGGGGGTGGAAATGTAATGCCTGGAAGAATGGTGGGGTGGGGTGGGGTGGGGTTGCTGGGAACCCCTTAAAACCCTGAACCATAGGGCTTGGCCTCCAAGTCCTGTTTAGAACGCCTGCAACCATTTTCTCTTAATAAAAGATGCCTGTTGGAAGAAATATTCCAAGAGTTCTGTCTTCTTAAGATACAAAGTGGGGTGGGTCCTTACAGCAGGTTTGTCTGCTGTGTTTTGAGGGTCTGGGCCATAAAATGCCTTTACCCTCAGGGAAAGCAGTACTGAAACATTCATAGCAGGTATATTATGGGTGGATTTTGGAAAAGGTTCAGATCGGCAAAAATATCCTGCCTGCCCATCAGTCAGAAGCTTTGGGGAGATCTTGAAGGATGTTTGGCTGACCTTCTCCTGGCTGGGACAGGTACAGGCACTAGAGAGGAAGATCCCAAAGAGGTAACAACAACCCATGTCATCTTGTCGAGGAACCTACCATGAAGTGCACATGTGAGCTGGACTGAAAAGAAAACTTACCTTTGATAAGATGCTTACGGAAAGTGCCAATATGAACTCTGAAGAAAGCTAAGTCTTGCTCTACTAGATTATGAAAATATAATCAGTAAAAAAAACATATTATCATGGGAAATATTTATTTTATTTAAAGCTAGATGCTAACAATTAATTTCTAAATTAAAAAATGGGATACAATCGTCCTTTTTATTATAATTTTGTCAGAAAGACCAACCGACCAAAAATGGGGAAAATCTGAAAGGGATACTAGTTAAACCAGGCTGTCTATAGAATCAATGAGTGAGGTGACCTTCAAGCTGGTTAAAAAAAAGCCTCCATCTTCGGGAGCCTGCTGGAAAAACACAGCTGGCCATCCTGAGCTAGGCCTGGTTAAGTGTCCAAAGGAGGAAATTCACCTTTCTCACCACTCAGCCTCAGGACTTTTCTTGAGGTGGGCATGGAGTCTGTTGAACTGTCCATGTTCCATTTCATTTAATTGTCCCCTCCTGGGTCCATGTTCAACAAATTCAGTAGATCCCCTTGACTCTCTTGTTCTCTGGATCAAAAGGCGATTTGGTGTGGACTTTGGCTGGAAAAGGAACTCCCATCCTCTCCAAAATATAGTTGCCACTTTTTATAAACTCGGGGGAGACCTGAGGGGGAAACAAAGCAAACCTGGCCTGTCACTCTTGCTTCTCTCCTACTTCTGTGAGAAAAGAGAAAGAATTCCTCCCCACCTTCCTTAAAAGGCATCTAGCTACTAAATTATTCCACCGAGAAAGCCATCCTGCAGGAACAATGGAGGAAAAAAAGCGCGGGGGGGGGGGGGAGGAATGATCCTACAGGCAAAATTCTGTCTCTTACAAACTCCGAATGTTTTGCGTCAAAGAAAACTGCTTAGAAAAAGAGCTGTGACAATGCGGATTGCAGATTGTATATTTCCTGTATGAGGCAGAAAGGTGAGACAGCCGAAACAAGGGTGGTCTACTTGGGGGGCTTCGTCTTCTTTGCCAGGAGACCCACGAGGGGGGCGCTGCTCTATCAATCACTCAGAGGATGGCCAGGAGCCCCAGGTTCTTCTGCTGGCTCCAAAGAGGCCCCAAAGTCTAAGCCATCTCCTCCCCCCAAAGTCTGCTTGGCTGTTCTCTCCTCTTCCCTTCTCGGAGTCTCCCTCCCAACAGCTCCCGTAAATATTCAGCAGCCTTCCTGAAGGCCCCCCCCCCCATCTCCTCATTGTTCCACGACTGCAATTAGCGCAAGTGGCAACCCACACACATAACTCCGCTGGGTGGACTTTGTGTTTCTGCTGGGCCCACTGGAGCTCCTGGGGGAGGCAGAAAAGCACCACGGTTGCTGTGTGTGGGGGGGAGCACTGCTTTCTGAACAAATGGCCCCAGCACGGGGCCACTTATGACAGCTTTAATTGGGGTTTAGCATCGCCTGAGCAGATACTTGAATAGGTCTTTGGGGGCAGGACCCCTCCTGGCAGATCATTGTCAGGGTGAGTTTTGTGGGGTATCAGAAATCGGAGGAGGGGGGAGTTGGGAGGAGGCTGCTCCTTGGAAACCAAACAGAGGAGGAGGCAGCTTCCAGATTAGCTGCCAGGGCATTCAGGACGTGGGCCTCACGAAGCGGCCTGAAATCCTATGGCAATCTTTCAACCGCACATCAACGAGCCCGTTACTGAACTTAAGGGATTTGGCCTCAACAGGGTGGGGTGGGGGCTTTTGAGGGATTGGCTCAACTGCAGGGGTCTCACTTTCAAAACAGCCAGTTGCAGACAGGGGCATTGCAAATTGCAAACGGGGTTGGCGGGGGGGGGGGCGGAGGCATCATGCCCAGATTCAGAGCTGGCTCTTTCCTGGGAAGGGGGCCCAGTGTCTTTTGAGGGGCTTCTAAGCATGCAGAGAGACCCTGGAGGGGCTTCAGCAAGGGCTAGGTATGCCCTTGCAGGAGTCTGAGGGGGGAGATAGAGCGCCCAGCTGATAAGGTTCCAGTCCAGGGAGGGTCTGAGGCCCCGCTACCATCTACATCTTACTGGCTCTCCTTTCAGATGGGACCAGGGAGAGCGATGGACATCCAAAGAGCCACATGGGCTTAGGTTAAAACACCCACCACAGCAGGGCAAACCCATACCTAAAACTGGGATTACCCAAAAAGCAGAATGCAGGCGAAGGGGCAGCCTGGGGATCAGGTCTGCTTTGCACAGACAGACCAGCTGCTGCTGTCCCTCAGAGGGTCAAGGATGGGCACACAGAAGCAGGACATTGCTGTCCACACACGTGCCAAACTGGATTGAGACCAGTGTCATCCCCTGGACAGAGCCCAGTCCGAGCTCTCTGGGAGAACCTCTGGATTCTTGCTGGGGGGTGTTTGGACTCTGCCAATGGCAGCATTACCTGTTGCCTTATCTAGGCAAAGGAAGTGCAAAAGGTCCAACCCTCTTTTCCTCAGCAGCTCATCTTTGCCAATCCAGATCAAGAAAGGAGCCATCCGCAGGACTGCACCTACAGCAGCCTTGGGGGTGGCCCCTGCGCAACGCCCCCCAGAACCAAGTGAGGGTTGTGCTACTCACCAGCCCTCCATCGGGATCTCGGATGTAGCCGTAGGCAATCGTTTTGTTGATGGTGTGTCCAAAGTCCGCCCTTCGGATGTGCCCCACAACCCGGCCATTGCGCCAAATGGCCTCCAGGCCAAAGAGGGGGACTTTCCTGCAACACAGAGGGAGCTGCATCACATCATGGACCACATCACTGCAAATGCTGGAACTGGTCAGACTGGGAAGCCAGTCTGAATTTAGCATAGACTGTCCCAGTCTTACTGGCCCCTTTGGGCGACAGCAATGCCCAATGAAGCTAGGGCAGCCCCGCGGAAAGGAGTCTCCACTGGTGTTTCAGACGAAGTGAGGCCTTTCCCCATGGGCCGAAGGGCCACAGTCTTGCTTCGGTTTCAGCCTATGGGTTTTCCTGCCTTTGGCTTCAACTGAGAACGAGGCAGGTAAGAGTCTCTTAGATACTTACAGACTGCTTTCTGTAAGCAGTTCTGTTCTGCAAGATAAAAAGTCCAGTTTCTTGAACTGTTTTTCAAGAAACCGATTAATATTCTGGTACAGTATTCTCAACTGAATGAATGACCTGGCCCCAAAGTGATAGCTGCCGCGCAACTCCTGTTGTCACACAGTCAGCATTTGTTAGTGCTTCAACTCCCCTCGCACCCTGCGCTCTACCACCCAGTTGACTTTCCCCTTCTTCGTGCTCCCACTGCTGACCAGCATGCTGGGCCAGGCTGGGAAAACAAAGACCCCAAAGTCTGTTTCTTTGGCATGACGAAGCCAAGCCCAGCAGCCAGGCCGGGCACGCCTGGTCAGCAGCAGGAGCAAGGCGGCAGCCAAAGTCAGCTAGGGTGCAAAGCCCGGGGTGGAGTGCAGAGTGACGAAGGCAACCACGGCTGGGACTGGGCTGGGGCCTCTTCGTGGTGGGGCAAGCAACCCAGAGTCATGCTGTTCAAGGCAGGTGCAGGCGGCCCAAAGGCCAGCCCTTTACTGAGGCTCAGGATGGGGAGGGACCAGCCCAGAGGGGCTCAGCTTCGGGTGGGTCCTTGGCTAATTTGCTTCACGATGGCAATGGGGAGTGCCAGGATTGCCATCGCTCAGCGATGCAGTCATGTGACGCCTGGCTTTGCAATCGCATTGCTCAGCAGCAGAAATTCCACTCCCAATTGTAAGTCAAGGACTTACCTGCAGCTCCACTCTGAGTCCACTCAAGTTTCTCTGGGACTTTTAAAAGTCTATTCCCAGAACACGACACCAATTCCAGATGGCATCTAACCAGAGCAGAGCGCAAGGGAAACATTGCCACACAAAACTGGTTGCCATTTTAGCCGCTGCAGCCAATGCTTGCTCATGACCTAGAACCACATGACCTGATCCAATTCTTCTAATTTTCAGGATAATTTTAACCTTATTTGAACCTGAACATCTTCAGGACAGATGGGATAGACTTGCCTATTGTCAGGGTGGGACTAGAAGACCTCCAAGGTGCTTCCAACCCCAGGATTCTAGAAGGGGGTGTGAATCATACTGCAGAGTCAGCAGCGAACATTATTTATTTATTTATTTATTTATTTGTTTATTTATTTATTTATGAGACTTATATACCGCTTTAAGTGCAAGCACTCTCCAAGCGGTGTACACCAGTAAGCAATGTATATATATTTACATTGCCCCCCACCATTTGGGTCCTCATTTTACCTACCCCGGAAGGATGGAAGGCTGAGTCAACCTTGAGCCGGTGAGATTTGAACCGCTGACCTGCTGAACACAGTCAGCTAAAGTGGCCTGCAGTACTGCACTCTAACTGCTGCACCACCTTGGCTCATTATCAGATAAATGCTACAGCTCAGCAAACTTTAAATAAAATCCATTATGAAAGATCAGGGACCTCTGAGTGTCAAGTTTTGAAATCCTCCAGAGAGGGGCTCTTCTCTCCCTGGACAGACTGGGGGGGGCGGCCATGCCTGCCACCAGCTACTCACGCATCGATGGTGAAGCAGGCCAGGCGGCGGAAGAGACCGGCTTTTCTTTGGGCCTCAACTGCCTCCCGTCCCAGGAAAGCCACGTCCGACTTCAGCTTGCAGGTGAAGGCCAGGCCAGCTTCCAGGGGGCTGTCATCCGAGCGGAGATCTGCATGCCAGTGCCGATAACCTGGGGCCCAAGAGAGGCTCCGTTCTGAGAGGGACCCAAAATACCCACTGCCCACCTGGGGAGTCCCGAGGCAAATATCAGGATTCATCGGGGTACTTTTGGGGACAGCTCAAAGGAAGCAAATCGAGGGCGGTCACTACTCAGGAGTCCCCACCCAGGCCCCTGGGCAAAGAGGACGTTTGGCCCCAAACTCAACCAAAACGTCTAGGCCTCCTCCCCAGCCCCCTTGACTTGGCTAAAAGAGCAGCAGGCAGAAAGGAGCCAAAGAAGGAGGGGGCCCTTGCAAATGGAGCTGGGGGCTCTGAAGTCTTGACTCCCCTCCCCACCTGTTCACAGAAAATAATACTATTTGCTGAAAGCCTTTGGCAGTTGGAAGGAAGGAAGGAAGGAAGGAAGGAAGGAAGGAAGGAAGGAAGGAAGGAAGGAAGGAAGGAAGGAAGGAAGGAAGGTCTACAATTAGGCCGCGAAGTGAAAGGAGGCCAGACAGCTTGCCTGAAGTGTCTCCCTTGTTCTCTCCTCTATTAATGGAACAAAACCATGACAACAAATTAAATCAGCAATGTGGGCAGTTTTTTCTGATCCTTTTTCTTGCACTGCTAATTGCTAGCCTAATTGCAGATTGCTGGGATTTGGAATGGATTTATTAAAACAGCTTAGTGGACCCGAAGGAAGCAGAACTCAGACCTGTGAGGAAATGTACAGGCAGGAGAGAGAAATGCAAGCAGAACTTTAATACTGTTTAAAAATTAAAATATCTGAAACGTTAAAAGGTTTGATCTGCCCGCTCTCCATAAAGAGACTTTCCCCTGCTTCCGCCTATCCTGGCCTGCTGGCACCTTTTTTCTGCCAGACCGAGGCTGCCTTCATGCACAGCCTCTGACCGGCCCAAAGCCACAAACTAACTTGCGGATCTTGCTGGGGCCGCTTTTTGTGTACCCTCAAGGCTAGAAGAGGAGCAAGGCTACCGAAGCAAGCAGCTGGGCAGGGGCCCATCTTCCTCACTCGGGTTCCCTCACTGGACCTAAAAAGGCTGCATGACTGCTGGGAGAGCATGTGGGGTGGGGCGGGTGGGGTTCCTGGACAGCAATGGGGAAGGCAAACAGTCTGGACCCCTCTGAGAGCCTGGGCCCCACAGCTCTTGGCATGCCCAGGGACCCTCACGGGGGGGCAATCCTGACGTTTTCCCCCAAACCTTTCTCGATGCTGAGGGAGTCGATGGCCCTGTATCCGGCGTTTGCAATGCCGTGCTTGGCCCCGGCTTCCATGACAGCCCGGTAGACTTTCAGGCAATGCTCCCGGGGTACGTGTAGCTCCCAGCCCATCTCGCCCACGAAGGACAGCCTCATGGCCCGCACCTGCCAACGGACGGGGAAGAGGCGGTCAGGGGAGGGCAGCAGGCGGAGCCTCGGGCAAGCTGCCTCCTGCCCTTCCCCCCCCCCCCCCAGTCACCCCTTCAGGAAACCTGTTTTATCCAAAGCAAAGAAACTCCATTCTTCGCCTTTCCCCCTTTTTTTTTTTTAAAAAAATAGTTTAATAAAAACAAAATATGAATATTGACAAGGGTCACCCAATCCATATTTAGCATTTTTCCAAGCTGGTGCCCTCTAGCTATGTTAAAACTACAACTCCTCAACCAGCAAAGTATGGAAGTGATTGTTCTGCACATCTGGAAGGTGGGATTGGGAAGTCCTTTCCCCCTTTCTTCCAAGCGAGCCCCCTCCTCACTTGCAGAGAGCTGCTCAGCTCTGCTCAGAATGGCTCCCCTCGGCCGGCGTCTTGGGCAAAGTGTTTGGTGTCTTAGTCCAGGCTTGCTAGCTGGCGGGGGGGGGGGGCAAAGAGGGGAAACCTTAGGCCAACTGTCCCCAGAGGGTGGGTTCTGTCTGCTCTGCTCTCTGACAGGACTGGGGCTTCTCCAGGCGAATTTGGAGGGGAGGGGGAGCAGCGGGGGGGGGGGCTCGGAAGGGCCTTCTGGGAGCTGCCCCAGCCATGGCCTGGCCTTGCTCTGGGCTGTTCCGGCCTCATCCTTTTTCCCTGGGGAGGGCTGAATGCAGCTTCTTGCACAAAGCATTCAGCACCCCCAGCTCTCTTGTCAATGCTGCTGGGAGGGTGACAGCCGCCACGCCTGCCTCCATTGTCAGAAGCCCAAAATAAACCCTAAACACCTGTCCTCCCTCCTTCGAGGAACAACTCTGGAGAACCAAGCTGGGATGGGAGGAAGCCTCTTAGCCACTCTCAGCCACAGCCATTTCAGGCCATTCTCTCCCCCCACAAACACACCACATTCCCTGTTATAAATCAGCAAAGATACTGCATGGGAGGGGAGGCTTTGGAGAGACCCTGGGATACCCCGAGCTCAGCCTCCAGGCCTCTGTACAGCTTCAGAGAAACCCCTCACCCCTAATGCCCAACCCAGTGCCCACAAGGTGGCAGAGCACTCTGAGAAGTGACCCAACGAGAGAAGACCCCTCACCCTGGCTGGGCCAGTCCTGGCTTGGCCAAACCAAATTCCATTCTCCAACACAGTCCCAACACCCCAGACTGAAGGGAGGCAACTGGGCTCTTTTTGCCTTTGGCCTCATTGCCCAGTTCAGCTGTAGGAGACGGACGGGACTCTGTTTTAAACAGACACCCCCCCCCCATCCATCCATTCCCTGAAAACCCAGACCCTCCCCACCCACCCACCCCCGGCAGAAATAAAAGAGGCAGAGGCTCACTTTCCAGAGCCTTGGGTGGGGGAGGGGAATCATTTGCCTTCCAGAGCACTGGCAGAGAAGGGGCGGCATGAACGTCGCCCACCCAGGAAAGAAATCTTTAAAAAGCTCCAGCCGAGGGCTTCTCTCTTCTGCAGACTCCTGGGACGGCTCAACTTCCTGCCACTGTGCCCACCCACCCATCCCCCTGGCAATTCTCAGGGGGTCTTCTCTCCCACCAGGCATCAGCTGCTGTGGGTCAGTCGTTGGTCTCCCAGAAGCTCCAGCATCCCAGAAGGACTGGCCCCCAGCATCCCCACTCCTGATTGGGCCCCTCTGCTGATGCTCGGAAGCCAACAGAAGGCAGGCAGGGTTGCCCAACCGTGTGTGACCTGTTTGGCAGGCTCAAAAATAAGCCCCCCCCCGTTCCATTAGATACTTGGGAGATTATTTGGGTGAGGAATGTTAAATTTACACAAGCCCAAAATTTAAGGGAGAATTTTTATAAAATGTTTTATAGATGGCACCTTGATCCACAAAAAATGTCTCGTATGTATTCTGACTTGCAGCCTAAATGTTGGAGATGTGGATGTTTGGATGCTACTTATTATCATATCTGGTGGTTATGTAAAAATATAAAAGCTTTTGGGATTAAGATATGGTGGAATATTCAAAGAATTTTTAGAAGAAGGATAAAATTTACCCCACAATTGTTTTTGTTAGGTATTGTTTCTGATTGTGATAGTAAAGAGACTATATTGATGTTAAATTTAATTACAGCGGCCAGGTTGTTAGTAGGGCAATGTTGGAAGAAGGAATCTTTGCCTACTTTGCAAGAGTGGTTTTTAAAAGTTTCTTATTTGGCGGAAATGGCAAAGATTTTGGCTTTCTTGAAAGATCAATCGCAAGAGAAATACCTCCTGGTATGGAAAAAATGGATAGATTTCATACAATATAAGTTGGATATAAAAATATTATTTAGTTTTTGAATAATTTATATTTAAAATTTAAGATATTTCATAGATATTTTTTTTAACTTTTTTTTATTTTTCTATTTGATTTTTTCTTTTTCTGTTTCTTTTTTTCTTTCTTCTTGTATCTTTTTTATATATTGCTGTTAATTATTTTATGTTGTTTAATTAATGTACTTAGATTTGCTTATGGTTTACATGTGTTTTAAGATTTTCTTAATTTTTTTTTTTAATTAAGCCTGTATTCAGCTCTGGGAAGGTCGGGGGAGGGTAGGGGAGGGTTGGGAGGGTTTGGGGAAGGGAATTTCTTATTGTAAAACTTAAAAATTTTCAATAAAAAAAAATTAAAAAAAATTGTCTAAACATGACAATGTCTGGAAAAAAAAAATAAGCCCTCCTTTAATTGCCTTCAATAAGGGGCTAATAAACCTTGTTTTCGATCAGGGGCCACACATGCCATGTCGCAGCCAAGTGGGCAGGGCCCAGATATTCACCAACAGACGGGATGGCTCACTCCTGACAGAATTACCTGTACGTTTCACAGAGCCCCCCAGAGTCCCCATTTCACCTGCCTCTGGAGACTCCTGTCAACCTTCAGGGGATGCAAGAGAAACAAGACTTCTGCTTCACCTCCAACCTGCATGATAGTCTGAACCATGTTGGGCCAATGAGAGACAATAAACTGAACATGGCAAGATGGAGGCCTTGTTGGTGAGGGCTTCCTGAATGGAGACTTTCCCCCCACCTCAGAGGAGACGCTTCCCTCTGAAGGAAGAAAGATGAAATCTGGGAGGGCTCATCAAGAGTTACCCCTGTCCCTGGGTGCCAGGAGCACCTTTAGACGGAACATCTGCCCTGACCATCTCAGCTGCTCTCGCTCCTGGTCCAGAAATGGCACCGCTTGCACAAACATCTCAGTGGTCCATGCCATAGGTCTGCCCCAGCTTCTGGTCCTGAGTCACTCAAGACCCTGCAGCCTGCCTCCCTCCCAGGCCTCCTTCCCCATAAATGTCCTTCTAAGGCAGTGGTTCTCAACCTTTCTAATGCCGCGACCCCATAATACAGTTCCCCATGTTGTGGTGACCCCCAACCACTTATACATCACTGGCTGCCAGGGGCGTGGCCAAAGAGAAGGGAAAAAAATGGCGGACAGCCTTGTTTGGCGACCTCTGTGAAATGGTCGTTCGACCCCAAATGGGGTCCCGACCCACAGGTTGAGAACCACTGCTCTAAGGGCTCTGCTGTACAGATCCAGAACCACCACTGTGCAACACACCTCCCAGCAGGGAGCAGCTCCGCCTTTTTGGCTGGCAGATGGTACCAACTGAAGTGAGCGCCAGGCGGCGTTTCATCCCAGCCAGGAACATCCACACCAAGGCAGGAAAACGCAATACTTAGATGCCTAAGAAGCTAAGGAAAGGGCTTTTGGGCCCACCAGAAACCCCCCAAAGCCCTGATCTCCCCTTTTTGAATGGCAGCAATAAACAGCATTTTGGGCAGGGCCTAAGAGGGGGAGCAGAGTGGTGGCCGGATCCTGTCTCTCTCGGCTCTTCTCTCTTCTTTTCTGGTCTGCTCCGATTCATCCTGATGATCCTTTGAGTTTCTGGAGGACTTCAGCATGCACAGTGCGTCCCCCCCCCGGGGAAATGATGAATCTGCTTTTCTTCTTCAGGAAGCTGATGGGGCCTCCTTTTCTGGCAGCCTGACAGACCGACATGGCCTCTCAGCTACTCGCCCTGAAGGGACAGGGGTCCCCCAAGACCAGCTCCACCAGCCCTTCCCCCTCTCCTGGCCACCAACTTCCCCGAGGTCTCTGCTCTCATTCTGCCTCCGGCTTTGGGGGGTCTCTGCATGTTCCCCCACCCCGGGTGAGCTTTCCATCTCCCGCACCCCATTTGGGCTGCTGAACCCCAGCTGGGGCATGGTCAATTGCAAGACCAATGGCCACATCTCAGCTGACCTGCCCTCAGTGTCCCATGAGAGTTACCCACCATGGAGACTCTTGCCCACCCTGAAACCTTTTGCCCAGAAGAGTGAGTGGGACGGCAGCCAGAAACCTCAGAGGAGGTTGGGGTGGCAGCAGCTTCATTCCTACCCTTGCATTGAATTACACACACACACACACACACACACACACACACACACACACACATATTCCTGTACTTTTCCACTGCTCCTGCCAAGCAGTGATGTTACTCTGGTTTTTATTCCTTTGGGGCGTGTGACTTAATGGCAGTCCTGACCTGCGCCTGTTAGTAGAGGAGAAGCAGATCCCTTATTTCCTTTCTTTCCTGACCTGCCTCCTTCCCTCGCTCCTTACAGGCCAAAGTCCAGCAAAAGGAGTCCAGGTTTTGCAATGTCCTTGATCCTCCAGCAGAGGATAAGAAAAGAGAAATGGCACTTTCACACACTTTTTCCTGCCCTGCTCTCCCCCCCCCCACTCAGAAGGAGCCCCAAGGAAAGCACCTCCTCCCCCCCAGGCCCTGCCCCAGCCCCTACCGTGCAGCCAGCAGCCTTGGCCAGCTGATGGGTGGAGAACGGGAAGGCTTCGTTGCTCAGGTCCACATCAAGCACTTCTTGCAGGACGGTCCGGCTGCACAGAGGAGAACATCCCGATGAAAGAGCCCCACCCTCGCTGCCAGCCCCAAGCCTCCAAGGAGGCTCCCTCAGAGACAAAGAGCATCGCAGCTGTCCCATGCCAGAGGCCCCCCTTGGCCAGCGCACCAAGAGCCCCTGTTGCCAAGGCAGCTACGGCACCAGCACCAGCACCAGCACCCGCAGCCACCTTAGTCCCGCAAAGCGTTGGGTCAGCTCAGCTCAACTCAGCCAGCCACAGACAATTCACACGCCATGGAAGCCCAGCCGCAGCCCTCAGACCTGGGCCTTCAGGTTTAAGCATAAGGAGCTTGGTCCTCTCACCCCGCTTCAGTAGAAGGTAGAAGGTTAAATCGCTAACAAATTTTATAACAGATTGGGCACAGTTATCAGAAACAACTGCAGACAAAAGCACAAGCGTCTGAAAACAGAATATTCTGGATCCTGATTTTGTATCAAGAAACCTTAATTTCAAGCTGGACAAGTCATCTACCCCAACTTCATAAGGTCTTTCAATATTTGCCTTTGACATTGTGTCCTTACAGCCTCCATACATGCATTACTACAAACTTTGATCCATCTATTAATCTCCCAACGACTAACATCCTTTCTTATTTATTTATTTTTAAGTGAAAATGACTTGGTTGGCCTTAGGAGAAAAGTCTTAGGCTGAACGTTCAAGCTTTGGGCAGATTCCTAAAAATCTCAGCTCTCCTTCTCCACCCCCACCCCAACAAAATATACCCACAGTTTGGGGTGGACAGCTGATTTGACAATCACACATTACATTTCAAAGCCTCCCACACTTCTAATAAATGTGTAGCAAACAGCACAAGATGAACATGGATAGACTGTGAGCTATGATTTTCTTTGGGATATGTTGACATTCTACATAAGTTTAAGATGGCTGTGAAAGCAAAATATTTGATATTATGAACTGGCCAGGAAGAGCAGCTGGCGATTTGCTGTAGGCCTGACCTGTGCTTGTGTTCCCTGGGCTCAGATAGCCCAGCATCCCACGTGCAAAGACACAAGCCTGGCAACTTGGTGAGTACATCCGGCTCTTCCCTTCTGCCCAAGGAGCATTGCGCACGAATGATCTGGGAGGCAGCTGTACAAATCCCCTCCAGGTTGACAAGCCAATGAGGCCCTTTGAGGGCAGCTTTCAAAGCCACAAAGCAAAGAGTCCACCAGCCCAGGAAGAGCCAATTTAGACTCAGAAGGAACTGAGGCCTGGACCGGCTTCCCTGCTCACCACGCCTGGGCCTATCTGGGGGAGACTGGAGGTCAGCTGGCAGAAGAAGAAAGCTGCTATCTTGGGTGGCTTCTTTAGTAAATAATTTGGTCCTTCAACTGCTCATACTGGCATGGCCAACCCAGGCACTCTGCCAAGTGGGCAGGGAGGAAGAGGTAAGACTTGGCACCCTGGGCCTTGATACTATTGAACCCTAAGCTCTGGGGGGAGGGAAGGTCACCACTTCTGCATTGGATCAAACTCTGAGACTGACCTGGCAGGGCCTTGAATGCTGATCATGCCCAGCTCTTCCGACTGGTCGATCAACTGGCACTGAAAGTGCTTCTCCTGCAGCACCGCCCTGATGTGTGACCAGTTGTACTGGGCAGCAGCGCCGCCAATAGCCAGGTAATAGCCATCCCCTAAAAAGGACAAGACTCAAGTTGGCAAGTGCAGCAGCTCCCCTGAAGCTGTGGGTTGTGGTGCCAGCTAGCCAAAGGGAAGCTGGCACCACAGGCATGGCTGATGGATGGATTGATTGGCTGAATTCATCCCCACCGCAATTCAGGAGACTCAGTTTACAAGTGAACTGATGCTCTGTTGATAGCTGTCAACTTCCGCATCATGCGGAAGCCGCCCCCACCCCCATTTCTGGCAATGGCAAAACCGTCCCAAAACGTTGTGTGACGTCACATGACATCACAAGTTTGACATGTCTGGTATAGGTTCTCCTGCTTGAGCAGGGGGCTGGACTACAAGACCTCCAAAGTCCCTTCCAGTTCTATTCTATTCTATTTCAGATAAATGGCTGTCCAGTGTTGGAATATTCACAACTTCTGGAGGCAGGTTGTTCCACTGATTAATTGTTCTAACTGTCAGGAAATTTCTCCTTAGTTCCAGGTTGCTTCTTTCTTTGGTTAGTTTCCATCCGTTGCTTTTTGTCCTGCCTTCTGGTGCTTTGGAGAATAGCTTGACTCCCTCTTTTTGTGGCAACCCCTGCTATCACCCCTCCTCCTTCTCTTCATTAAACTAGACATACGAGGTAGCTAAAGTGAGTTTCCTATTCCTTCCCACAGTTCTTGCCAAATATGTAGGTCAATACTGAAACCAAAATCCCTACTCCAAATTAACATGGTCTCCTTAACCTGTTCTTCATACATTGTCTGATCTAAAAGAAAATGATATATATTTTTAACTGGCTGACCAACCACACTCAATTTTCATTTACTTTTACATAGAGGGTACCTCAGGGTTCTGTCTTAGGCCCAGTATGCTTCAATATCTTCATAAATGATATAGATGAGGAGACAGAAGGAGAACTCATTAAATTTGCAGACAACACTAAGCTGGGGGGAATAGTCAATACTTTTGAGGATAGACTCAAGATATAGAAGGATCTTGACAGATTTGAACACTGGGCCATATCTAACAAAGTGAAATTCAGTGATGAGAAAAGTAAGGTTTTACACTTAGGAAAGAAAAATCCAAATGCACAGATATGGAATAGGTGGAAGCTGGCTTAATAACAGTAACTGCAAGAGGGATCTAAGACTCCTAGTGGATCACCATTTAAATATGAGCCAGCAGTGTGCTGCAGCTGTCAAAAAGGCCACTGCAGAGGGATAGAATCAAGATTATGTGAAATATTGGTACTGCTTTATAAAGCCATTATAAGAGCACACTTGGAATACTTTGTCCAGTTTGGGTCACAATATACAAAAGAGACTCTGGAAAGAGTGCGGAGAATAATAACAAAGCTGATTAGGAGGCTGGAGACTAAAACATATGAAGAACAGTTGCAGGAATTGGGTATGTCTAGCCTAGAGAAAAGAAGAACTGGGGGGGGGGGCATGATAGCAGTCTTCCAGTATTTGAGGTGATAGCACAAAGAAGAATGGGTCAATTTATTTTCCAAAGCATCAGAAGGCAAGACAAGAAGCAATAGATGGAAACTAACCAACTAAGGAGAAACTTCCTAACAATGAGAACAATACACCAGTGGAATGACTTGCCTTCAGAAGTTCTGGTTACTCCATCACTGGAGGCTTTCAAAAAGATACTGGACAACATTTTTCCGAAATGATACGGGGTCTCCTACTTGAGTAGGGGGTTGGACCAGAAGACCTCCAAGGTCCCTTTCAATAATGATGATTCACCTTCTTCCAGCTTATCCTGCACCGCTGGGCTTCCCTGTGGCATCTCGGGGAAGAGAAGTCCCAACCTCAGCCCCTACTGTGTGGAGTGCCACAAGCTTCGGGGTTTTCTTCCCTTCTTTTTAGCATCTTCATAAGGTTTCTGGCGAAGCTCATTCACCATTGTGGGGTGAAGCACCATCAATATGCTAATCACGCTCAATGAAACATCTCTGTTCCACTGAATTAAGTGATGCTGTGGATATCCTGGGGTCTGGAGGCTGTGAGGGCCTGGTTTAGGGGTAGGCAACCTCGGCTCTTTTATGACTCGGGGACTTCAACTCCCAGAATTCTGGGAGTTGAAGTCCACGAATCATAAAAGAGCCGAGGTTGCCTACCCCTGGTCTGGCTGGAGAGAATCAGGCTTCAGCTGAGTGGCTTTGACCTGTTGGGACCCACCCATTCCAGAACTTTGCCATCTTTGGTGCTGGATGGGGTTGCAATGTGGGGGTGCTTTTAGACTCATGACTCATGCTGGAGGAGCAGGGGACAGTCATGGCTAGGTAGGCCTCTTCAGTTTTCATCTGGCATGCCAAAAATGCCTTTTCAAGAGGCAACTGGACTTTGTTTTTCTTTGAAGACATCTCACTTCTCATCCAAGAAGCTTCTTCAGCTTTGACTGGATGGTGGGGAATAAAAGGATTTATATTCCTTGCAGCCAGTTGGTCTTTTGCATTCTTTTAGAGAATTGCTGAGGCTACCTGGAGGTTTATCGGTGTCCTCAGGGTCACATGCAAACCCATCAGGACAAGATTCAGCAGTCCATCTGCATTTAAAAGACCAGGCCACTTTTTTGAAGACAGCAAAGTCCTCATTTTGGACAGAGGAGACCGCTCGTTTGAAAACTATGTCAAAACTTCAGCTGGTTCAGAGTACAGTGGTGCAAGCAGTTATATGCGCTCCTAGAGCAGCGCACGTTACACCTTGCCCCACAAGCTGCATTGGTTGCTGGCTTGCTTCCAGTGCAATTCAAGATGCTGGTTTGACCTTTAAAGCTTTTCACCGCATGAGACTGGGATGCCTCTGCCTGGTCGCACTAGCCCACCTGCTGGATTGGGCAGAGTAGGCCTGCTGCAGATGCCCTCAACCAGGACCCTTCTCTGCCACGGTGCTCGCCACATGGAACATTCTTTCCTCCAAAATCAGACTAGGTATCCATCAAGTTCTGGCATGTTGTCAGGCCAGTTGACCTTGTTGAGGGGCCATTTTTATCCTCCCTCTCCTATGGTTTGCCTTTTTGCTTTTGTGACATTTATTCAGAAAGTTTTTACACTGTTTCTATCCATTGATGTTACTAATTCTTGTCACCAGACAAGACTAATCACTATATTAGTAACAACATTCTTGTTACTAATATAGTCACCAGAGTTGTCTCTGGTGACTATATTAATTTAATTGAAAAAAAAAATAGTCACCAGGCCCTTATTTTCCAATCACACATATTGCCCACAAAAGTGGGCAATATATACAGAAACAGAAGTGGAGGCCACATGTTATGGGGAATGAAGCCCCCTCTTTCAGCATGGACACAAGTGTGCTGGGTGCCCTGAAGGCCGCTTGGGGCCTGCCCTCTCTCCTCTTCCTCAGCCTGGCCAGCCAGGCAGTCACCCTCCCAGCACCAGTTGATGGCCCAAATGCTGCTCCTCGCCTGCCCACCCCAGAAATGCTGGGCGGAGGGAACTCAGCAAGCCTCTTTTCTCTTGTGCTTCACCTGCTAATTGGCCCTAATAAAACTCAGTTGGCTCCAGGAGCCAAAATCATAGATGCTGCTCTAATTGCCTGTCAAGTGGAAGCCTCTCTGGGCTGGCAGCTCCTGCGCCCAAAATAATGGCTTGGCAGGATCTGGCTCTGAAGCGCTAATCAGCTCTCTTTTTTTAGGCCCATCAATCTTAGGCAGAGGTTGTCAGAGTCCCTGGTTCAAACCTTGCAGAGCTTGCTAGGAGCAGAGCAGTCAGAAGCTGACAAAACAAGAAAGCATCTAGAAGTCTCTGTCAAGGGACAGGGCAGGCTGGGGAAAAGAACAAGAGGACATGCCTTCTTCTTCCGACCTGCAATGTCCCTTGTCCACCTGCCCCAGGACAGTCACCTCCGATTCTCTCCTCCAAGGCCCAGGAGGAACGTCCCTTCAGATTGGGGACTGTCAGCCCTGCAAGGTCAGGGTCTCCAGGAGTCTGAGAAAGCGCCTTACGATGCGGCAGAAACTGTAACCGAATCTTGAGAGCCCCTCTCTAGAACCTTTCGACTCGCATCGAGCAGCACCAGGCTCCCTCTTTTCCCGGGACTCCGGTGCTTTTCCAGCCGGGGCTCCCTGTTCCCTTACACATCTCCCCCCTCTATGATAAGCCCAGCGCATCAGAAAGCATTTTTAGCAGCTTCAAAGGTCCACAACGAGTTGATCTCTCAAAATAGCAGAAGGCCCTTTTGCCCAGCTGAAGAGGGGCAGTAATTTTGTGGCTTCTCTTCGCTGTTTTTTCCTTTCCTGCTACTACGTTTCTCTTATTCCAAGTGTGCGTATGGATGGGAGCATCTAGTCGGGGGGGGGGGGGCTGACTGTGGGAAGGTGAATGAAATCGCTACCAGACCAGCGAGGATTCGGAGCCCAAAGATGCCAAGCCCACAGGGCAGAAAGCGCAAAGGGAGCCTTCCTCCTTGATCTGCGCCAGAGGGGAGCCGGTCCAGTCCCTTTCACACCTCCAAAGCTGCCTGCTTGGGGAGACAGCCTGAGGACGATGCCCATCCCAGAAACTTCATCAGGGGAGGAAATCCAGCTTCTGATCACAACCAGGGCATCTCCCTGTCCATTCTATAAATTCTGTTGGCCCAGGAAGTAAACTAGTTCAAGAGAAATGGGGAGGGTCCGTCACCTT